>NC_060212.1:167480000-167780000 GCF_021130785.1 Homalodisca vitripennis | reverse complement strand
AAAAAAACTTCATGTTGTACTCATTGTCTGTATATAAATTTGGAATACAACCAACTTGTCATAGACTGAAAGTTTTTGGATTTGTATGAAATCTTCAATCGCTGAGTTGCAACATACAGTATGTAAATCTGGAAAACCGTGCTGTCTCAAAATTACAGAAATTTTATCAGTAAACTATCTTTTTATTTCATTATTATCATTGTCCTATAAAGTATGTTAAATTATATCAATTTAACCTATTCTTACGTTTTATTTTAACATTGGTCTTGTCCAATGTTCAATACTATTGGATATCTGAACATTTTTAACAACATGTTTGAACAACAATGAACTATTATTGGTGTATTTGGTACTTTTCCACAGGATGTTTACCTCCGGCGATGGTTAAATGAACAAAATATTTAATTACAATTTACTAATAAGCATATAGCGTATATGAGAATATTGTATAATACTTATATGAAGATATCGTCTCCTGGAATAGATTTTATACGATATGTCTTGAAACATTGGCCGGATAGACTGTAGAGACTACGGTGATGTACAACACACCTCGGAGATGTTGAGTGAAGTTTCTCTTTGGAACAGTTTTTACATCTATTGCAACTTTTGCAGCACTGAAGGAAAATTTCCACGTAACTCCACATGACACGCAGAGACTATAACCCCCCCCCCCCCAGGTATGTGGAAACGATATCAGCCCTAGAAACCGCAAAGAAGTTCAAAATAAGGCTCAAAAATTGAACATTTACAATCTCGGCTGTTCCTTTGCCATCTCGGTACGCGGTTTTGTCCCAATAAAACGGCCGTTTAAACCCAACAAAAACATTACCAACTGTGTTACTTATGGAGCTTCAGAACATTAAAAAGTGTCCTTGAATGCTCATAATATTTCCTAAACTTCTTGTGTTTTATCACGCACGTTTAAAAGATATTCATTAGATGTAAATCCTATAAGAATTTCCATAGTAAACACGTACAGAAACAAATTCTAACTTTGTAAAATATATCTCGGCCACGTTCTGTGGCAAGATTGGTAAACGATTTTGCTCCAATATAGAGGCCATTACGTTTTCAAAAATTCACTCAGTTATTTAAAGATTTATAAAAACTAACAGTTTTGAGGAATGTTAATGGCACATGTAATAAACAATGCATTTGTGTCATGATCGGTTTTTATTACATGTAATGTAACATGTTATTACGGCATTAGACGTTTATTACATGTAAATCCCATATGAGATAAATTATAGCATTTTTTAAATTACAAAATCAACCTACTTTTGCTGACTGAGCCAGGACGACTTAATTATTGAGTGATTTATTTGTTGTAGACAACACTGAATGTGTGGATAATGGAGTGACAGTAGACCTGAATGTGTGAATTCGTAATTAAGGCTTTTAAAATAATAAGTAGAGAAAATTAATTCCGTGTTGAAATTAAAACATTAGATGTTGAAGATTTGGTTGATGTAACTCCACAGGTTCTTGAAATATCGTGCAAACTGATAACTAAATTAATAGTTAACTCATCTACTTGTTAACGTGTGATTATTATCACAGCATATAAGTGCAAAGTAGAGGGTGATTCTATTTCTTGCATTTTCAATATCATTGTTTAAGTTCCTAAACGTGCAAGATTTATTTACATAATTTCGTTCTCAATAGGTCCTATACCTTTACATTCCTTCGGGCCAAGCGCATTAGACGAGTCTGTTAGATTGGTTTCCACAATTTTCTGATAACAAAATTCTAGTCGCTCGTCCAAATAACATTAGACATATTTTGCAACCTTGGAGTTAAAAAAATCCTTTAGTTTTCATAGAATTGAAAGACTTCTGGATATTTTAGGCATTATATTTATACGTATAGCCAACTTCGCCGGTGAAAAAAGGAATTTTAAATATATAGATTTCAAGATGTATTTTAGTTAAAGAAACCCCTTTTCCTTCTAGATTCATTGCGATTTCACACGACTGAGGAATATTTTATTTCAACCCTTCCCAAGACATCATTAGAGTTTCATTAGATCCTGCAGGGAGCAGCTGCATATCGTGTTGAGTCGAAGGTAGACAAGATCAGGTTCTCTCCCCTCTCTTCCACTCTTCCTGCCAAATAGTGTAAAAACCAAGCGCACTTTTAACTAACGAGGATTTTAGAGACGGAGTTTTTTTAATCAACCTGAATTTACGATTCTCATTAAAAAATTGAATACTTAAAATTCCTCTAAAAACACGCTAATCGAATTTAGTGGTCCGATTGAATCGTCAGAATCAACAGTTGCAAATTCCGATTGTTCTTCCAAAACGGAGAATCGATTATAAGGAGGGGCGTGGAAAGCCAGCTGCAGGAGCGGGTAATAACCTTTTGAATAAATGAATAAAATTACACATTTCTAAGGGGTGGCACCCAACGCACGAGAATGGACGGAAGAGTTACGCTTAAGTAATCGACATTTCCTTAAGGTTAATACACTGCTCTGAAATAATTTCTTAAGAAGTTACAAAACTTATGAAATTTAAAATGGTTTGACCATTTTATGAGTTAGTGAGTCAGAGTGTAGTTTATATGAGTTAAAGACTAAAATAAGTGTGAAATAAATCGTGTGATAGAAAAATCACTTCGCCAAAATATTGTAAATCGTGAGAATTATTGAGTTTATGAGTCTAAAGGATTCAATTCTTAACTAAGAGTTTATAATTAGTGAGTGTATGGTGTGTGTAGAAGATAATATAGCTCAGAAGTATATTGGATATGCGCCGTGTCACCACTGCTCTGATACGGGCATATTTCGTGCACCAAACAAAATGCCGAGCTCGACAAATAGCAGGTTAGTTGTCACACGAGTGTATAACGTCATGTTGAATCTACATATTTGCTGAGTGAGACAACTCAGCCATAAATTTTTGTTGTAGCAGCCGTGGACCTGTACACCGTGCAGCGCTGGTAGTATGACAGTTCAGTGTTTGGTCGGCAAATAGTCAGGCTGTCTGTCGCTGCGCCGTTCTCCAGAATGCTTTTGTCTCTGTGATTTTGTATGATTTTTAAATATATTATTTTTTATCAATTTGTTTTAAGAGAATCTAAGAGGGGGTTATAGTTGCTTGATGTGATTTTTAAACAATAAGAACTATTTTTGAAACACGGAAATGCTTACATTTAGTAGTAGAATTAATTATGTGAGGTGACTTGTATTAATTATGTTTGATACGCATCCAAACTCCTATTGAGCTTTTTTAAGATTTGTATGTATTTCGAATATTCGAATTACAAATTATATAACATTTGAGTTTTTTTTCTGAGCGATTAATTTTAACATTAAAGAACTAAAAACCGCACCATGTGTTCCAGAACGGAATTTTTTTAACACATTCCTTCCATATTTGGAATGTATTGTTTTTATTGAAAAACATCGTGTCATTAATAAAGAAAATTACATTCCTTAGTTATTTTCTTGTTTGTCTTGCATGTGGCTTGTGGTTGCACATTTCAATGCATTGGATGTGAGTCTGATTTAGAAATCCTTGTTTAATTAATTTATCGACTCTCCCATTTACTCTGTTTGTTAACTTTCAACTGCGAATTTGTAATCTTTGGAGAACGGGCAGAATGATGCTGTAGAGGAGAACAACTTAACCATATTTCTACAAAAAATAAATAACCCTGTGTTAATTAAAAAGGAATATTTTGAAACGCAGATAAAGTATAGAAGATGAGTATATAAACTTATTATATAAGGAAAACTAAAGTTAAAAACAGTACATCTACTATAACTTGTTTTTTCCCGTTTAATATCAAAATTTTACCAAAATACTCCAAAAAAGACACAAACTTTTTTTACCGAACTGTATAATAGTGTTTTTAATATTTTTAAACAGATCTATGTTATAGAAATTTGTATTGTTTTACATTTCGAGATACTTTATTACTGAATACAAAGAATCTATTATAACTACCTAACTACCATTATTATAGAATTATAAATTACAAAATAAATTGTGAAAGGGTGCAAATGAGTCATGCAGTTTTCTCTGGATGTAGTCCATAACAGCCCGAATGCAAATTCATACTGATCATTTAAATGATAACAAATTGAAAAGATCGGTATTTTTCTCCATTGTTATCACTACCATAAGGAACCAGATAACCTACAGTAACAATGTACGAGTAAAACACTGCACCAAAGGTCCGTGCAAGGTACCGGGATCGATCTACAAAGACCCACCTCGGGGCCTATCATTGACCTTTGTTCCAACCTCCCCCCCCCTTCCCCTCAACTTTCTCCCCTCCAAAGCGTAACCACTGCTTGCCGACCTGTCTGGACCGATTTGCGGTCATCTGTCACCATTATAAAGGCTCAACCGAGGTTCCTTAGTTCAGGAATACTCTCTTGTGGAACTTCACACTCCTTTGCTCATACTCAATGCTTAATAATAAAAAGTAAAACATTCTTCTTAAATTTAGGTTTTCAGTTGGATCTACTTATTAAAAAAAATTGTTTAGAAATTTTTCCATAAAACAATGTAAAGAAAACGCACAGAAATGTGTTTAACTATTTGACGTTATCAGATTTTTAATAAAAAATGTATATAAAATGTAATTGTAAAGCTGTATTTGTTTATATATTTACCACATATAATGGTGAGCATATAAATCTTGGCTACACCAGGCGATTTTGAGTGATTATATATGTATTGTAGTCGCCGGAAGCTATCTAAAGTTGGCTGATTTAAGAAGGGCCCATTAAGCCGATTAATAACCCAGGAGACAGGGGTAGTAAGACACCCTTAATAGCCTTTGAACCACGTTAGCTATTGATGCGATTGACAAAGTCGACTTTCAGCCCTTAACTGAGAGTGGCCTGATTGGACGTTCTCAGAATATACCAGACATAATTGTTGACTAAGGGCGCGTGTATTAAGGGGGGGAGGGGGAGTGGGAGGGAATGGGAGGGGGAGTGGGAGGGAGAGGGAGAGGGAGAGAGAGAGAGAGGAGAGAGAGAGAGAGAGAGAGAGAGAGAGAGAGAGAGAGAGAGGAGAGAGAGAGAGAGAGAGAGGAGAGAGAGAGAGAGAGAGAGTTAAAAAAAACTCATTGGTTAAAATTGTGTTAATTTTGTTTTTATTGTAAATTTGACTATGGGTGAGTTTAAATACTCACAAAAACTTACCAATGACCGAATCGCATTTTGCGTCTTCAGTCCACGTTTCCATTTGTAAATGTTCACGAAAACTTACCTAATGTTCTGTTCGCCACGTAAAGAAGAGAGCTGTTACCTTTTCTCGAAACGTCGTATGTTAGCTTTGGCGAAAGTCCCTAACATTCCTATAATTTCTTTCAATTATTAAAAAAATAACAATTTTGGTTGCTGGTAGTATTGGGGTCCGTGACGTGTGTTGTTTATTTTCAAAATAACTGATTTCAGTAAAGGTCGACAACAGAGACCGGTGTCAAACTGTAACAAAAGGCCGTCATGCGGAATCACGTAATACAAACGTTCACGGGGCTTCTATCGCTTGGCTGGCCGACAGTCGTTTGTTCAATTTTGACGTTTCACTCTGTGCCTGTTTACAACGTATTGTTGTACCGGCAAAAAATTACTGGGAAGAAACATTTTTGATTGAATGCCGTAAAGATTTTAAATTAGTAGTAGTTGTTATGTTTTAGATAAGATAAAAAAGAAATATTTTCGTTGAGTGTTAAAACATATAATATTTAATGTGTTTTACTTGGGTTAAATGCCAAACATGTATTCTTTCTAATGTTCCATATTTAACATTGTACACCTGTGTTCGTATGTTCAGGAAATACTCACAGAATGTGGGTAGAGAGGAGGACACACTGAATAACTAGTTGCTAGGATAGTTTAGAAACAAAACAAAAAGAAAGTTGTTTGTACTCGTTAGACAAGAAAGTGATGCCGTTACCTTGTTTTACTGCAGTTCTTACACTCCAGTTTGCAAGAGTTTTAACTGCTACTTGCTAATTATATCCTAACTAAATTTATCTATATTGTTTGGGACCGTAAACTGGTGTTTTCACTATTATACGGGTAAAGGTTGACATTGAAATTTTTGTGCAAATATATAAAGTTATTGATACCAAGGTATTTTAAAAGTGTTCAAGAAATACCCTTTTCAGTATTTTTTGTAATATATGTACTATAGAGAATAGATGTATGATATTTTAGCAATTTCAGAAATAATGATCGTATTTATATTATATCCCTTATTTCAAATCGTCCTAAGAACTGGTTGGTATGTTTTATATATATATATATATATATATATATATATATATAATACATAATTTCAATAAACATTGAATCGCAAAAAGTACTTGCTCCGCCGGGAATCGAACCCGGATCTCTCCCTTGCTTGTGAATGTGCTACCATTACACCACAGAGCCCTCACTTTTGACGATTCAATTATTTTGTATTTGGCCGTTTCTTTCACATATGTGTTTAAATAACCAAACTAACATATGGTGGGAAGACCAAATACCTGTCAAATCACTTCTATTTACATTCATTAAATTTGTATAAGTGGCAATAGCCTAATTTAATTTCAATAAACATTGAGTCGCAAAAAGTACTTGTTCCGCCGGGAATCGAACCCGGATCTCTTACTTGCCGGGTGAATGTGCTACCATTACACCACAGAGCCCTCACTTTTGACGATTCAATTATTTTGTATTTGGCCGTTTCTTTCACATATGTGTTTAAATAACCAAACTATCATATGATCGGAAAACCAAATACCTGTCAAATGACTTCTCGTGTATATATATATATCTTAATTTTAAGTTGTCAAACTAGTTTTAATTTCTTTACGACATCCTAATAGGCTAATACTCAAAAACGATTTTTTTTAAAATAAAACAATATTGTGTTAGATTTCGACGCGCCTAAAGACATCAAATTCACGTACGAGTCATAATCGTACATCATTACGTAACAAGTTTAGGGCAAGGACAACTTTAGTTATATTTATTTCGAAAATTTAACGAAAATTGAATTCTTGTATCAAAAGTAGAAAATTAAAATGAATACCTAAGATAAAAATGCAACTTTCTGACTGAAAGTTACAGTACAGTATTACACAGTATTAGTTACAGTATTGTGTTTGTCTTGTTTATAGTAAAGTATTAATTTAACACTAGATAAGCAGTTTTTTTTAATATTTTTCATGCCTTTCACAGTTAAATTGAATTGAAATTGGTAGGCAATAATTTTATAAAGAGTTTTACAAATGTCCACTGTATATATTGTACTTACCTTCATCTGGCAAATTTATTACACAGAATATAAGATCAAATTATAATATCCCCCCAGGCTATTCCTGGTGGCACGCTTACACGCGAGCTGTTCTGTGGACTGGAATAGTATAAATTATTTACAGCGACAGTATTTTCGTGACGTAGAGTAAGGCGATAAAATCTTGGCGTCGTAAATCTGTAAAGGCGTCGCTATACGATATCTAGAGTAGAAGTTTTATTTCAAGCTATTCTCTCAGCTTGCGCAAGTTTTAACTGTAACATATTTCAAATAAATACGAACTTATCGTACTTACGTATCAAGAGGAGTGATAAATGTCATTAATATTGTGTAACACGTGTTGCAATTATTGAGGAAATGAACAAACCTGAACAAAACACGATAATTTGGAGCTTAGAGGTGTTCAGAGACTCTGTACACATTAGCATTGACGTCAGACCTGTATTTCAGTGAATACGTTTCTCCAGTACTTAAGTGGTGCAGACACCAAGTAATATCTTCCGTAAGATATCTTTCTTTCCTAGCTTCTAGACTAGCATTAACTGATAATTTGTTCTGGGTTCCTACTGTATTACTGAGCACTACAATCATTTTATTCATCTACTTTTTATTATGAATAATTAAGGCGTTCATTATATAAACTATTAATATATCCCTAACATATCCTGTTATTACAGTTTCTATAGCCTACTCTTTTCGATTCGTACATGTTGGTAAATCAAAAGCTGCAACGTGTAATGATTTAATTAACTATAATCTCTGATATAATAACTTTAATTCTATTTGAATAATTTTGATCAGTGATAATATGTGAGTAAATGCTTTATTATTTAGGATGAAAAAGATCAAACATGAAAACTAGTAATACGTCTTTTAAAGATCTTGTCCTTTCAAGTAGTGTAATACATTACATTACATTGCTATAATTTAATAACAGATAAACAAACCTTACCAATATATTTCAGAAAGACATTTTATAGAACTAAAATCTAATTACCATACAGGGTGTCTTTAGTGTTCCACCAGAGTATCTTGGGAATCTGGGGAACGTTTTCCTGTTTTCAGATACATTTAAAAATATGTGTTTTAAACTGTTCAATCTACTGCCATTTACAAATATGGTGGTAAAACTTGGTTTTACGTATAATATTGTTTGCTAATTACTATTTTTGACAGAATAGTTTATATCCTATATTTTATTTTATAAACTGCTTAGATGGGAAAAGAGACTTGCTCATGTTAAGATTAGTTTTCGTTCGCTCACAGAATCTGAATAGAAGAATGCGTTTTGTTTTATTATAAGGTTGTAACTTATCTTAATGTTCCAGCTACAAAATTGGTTGTGTATAAAAATTGTAACATTTTGAATGCACAGTTAAAGATATAAAAAAACCAGGTAATCTTAAAATTATTACGTTACCTCACATCTCCGTTATTGAGGAAAATATAAAAAGTACCCATTCATAATAAAAAAAGCCTTATAACTACTTTTCCTATCATGAATTATAATGAAATACAGGTCGTTCCATGAGAAAAATAAAGTCAACCACCATATTGGAAAATGGTGGTAGTTTTTAAAAGTTTGAAGTACATATTATAAATGACTCTAAAAGAAGGAAAGGTTTCCTATTTATAGTTTCCAAGATCAAAGTGATAACCCATTTATGACAGACACTGTGTATTGAATCAAACAAAACAGGTCACAATAGATCGGCTCACAATAACCAACCCTTAACGACTGATCACTGTTCACTATTGGCTTCTTGGCCTCGTACAGCGGTAGAGAAGCCAGAGATGTTGAGATATTTCTAAGAATCTCATTGGCAACATTTCCCTACTTTGCAATCTATACTGTCATTCTACACTAAATACTACAACACATACTTTTGGTTGGAGTTTGGGAGTGTCATCTAGTAGGCTAGTACAATAATTGCAAAAATAAACAACGAGTCGATTTTTAGAGATATTTGAAATAATCTTTAACAAGGTTTCCGTAATTCAATAACATCTGGTCCAACAATACCAGATAATAAATTTATCAATTTGTTCAGATTTACCAATAATAAATAGGTGGTAAATCGACACGAAAGTTTGTGGCAGTATTAATACAATGTTCTTTTCCGTATTTTTTCGGCAATAAATAACCGATTGTTCCCAGAAGTGGCTAACAGCTTGTTTCCAGGATCAATTATCATAATGAAATGCACATAACGTCGGCGCACCGGTCGATCGTCAATGGAGCGTGAGTTTTTGCCCGCCCGCGAAGCTCAGATAGCAAACAATGGGACAAAAACAGTGTTTACCGAAATGTTGGCTCTCGGAACACGTTCCCGACTTAATACCGCTTATATAATACGCAAACTGTTATTGTTCTGGCGCAGCGTGCCGCTTAAATCTCGCCAACACTTTACTGCCCGTGTCGTGTGTTTATTTGAAAACACGCCCCATTACGTAACGCGTTTAACATCAGTACTTAGAGTCTACCATCAGAAAGTGGATGGAATTGTTTTTGTTTATCTAAATTCAGTGTTGAATATACAAACATTGCGAATAATAAAACAGTATTTTTTATCAGTTTTTCTCAGCTTAATACACTTAAATCCAACCGTCAGATATGCATATCGCCGTCACACGACGAGATAGAGTGTGGCAAGCTAGGAAAATATAATTAAGAAAACCGTTATGTTTAACATCAGTACTTAGAGTCTACCATCAGAAAGTGGATGGAATTGTTTTTGTTTATCTAAATTCAGTGTTGAATATACAAACATTGCGAATAATAAAACAGTATTTTTTATCAGTTTTTCTCAGCTTAATACACTTAAATCCAACCGTCAGATATGCATATCGCCGTCACACGACGAGATAGAGTGTGGCAAGCTAGGAAAATATAATTAAGAAAACCGTTATGTTTAACATCAGTACTTAGAGTCTACCATCAGAAAGTGGATGGAATTGTTTTTGTTTATCTAAATTCAGTGTTGAATATACAAACATTGCGAATAATAAAACAGTATTTTTTATCAGTTTTTCTCAGCTTAATACACTTAAATCCAACCGTCAGATATGCATATCGCCGTCACACGACGAGATAGAGTGTGGCAAGCTAGGAAAATATAATTAAGAAAACCGTTATGTTTAACATCAGTACTTAGAGTCTACCATCAGAAAGTGGATGGAATTGTTTTTGTTTATCTAAATTCAGTGTTGAATATACAAACATTGCGAATAATAAAACAGTATTTTTTATCAGTTTTTCTCAGCTTAATACACTTAAATCCAACCGTCAGATATGCATATCGCCGTCACACGACGAGATAGAGTGTGGCAAGCTAGGAAAATATAATTAAGAAAACCGTTATGTTTAACATCAGTACTTAGAGTCTACCATCAGAAAGTGGATGGAATTGTTTTTGTTTATCTAAATTCAGTGTTGAATATACAAACATTGCGAATAATAAAACATATTTTTATCAGTTTTTGGCAGCTTAATACACTTAAATCCAACCGTCAGATATGCATATCGCCGTCACACGACGAGATAGAGTGTGGCAAGCTAGGAAAATATAATTAAGAAAACCGTTATGTTTAACATCAGTACTTAGAGTCTACCATCAGAAAGTGGATGGAATTGTTTTTGTTTATCTAAATTCAGTGTTGAATATACAAACATTGCGAATAATAAAACAGTATTTTTGTATCAGTTTTTCTCAGCTTAATACACTTAAATCCAACCGTCAGATATGCATATCGCCGTCACACACGACGAGATAGAGTGTGGCAAGCTAGGAAAATATAATTAAGAAAACCGTTATGTTTAACATCAGTACTTAGAGTCTACCATCAGAAAGTGGATGGAATTGTTTTTATTTATCTAAATTCAGTGTTGAATATACAAACATTGCGAATAATAAAACAGTATTTTTTATCAGTTTTTTCTCAGCTTAATACACTTAAATTCCAACCGTCAGATATGCATATCGCCGTCACACGACGAGATAGAGTGTGGCAAGCTAGGAAAAATATAATTAAGAAAACCGTTATGTTTAACATCAGTACTTAGAGTCTACCATCAGAAAGTGGATGGAATTGTTTTTGTTTATCTAAATTCAGTGTTGAATATACAAACATTGCGAATAATAAAAACAGTATTTTTTATAAGTTTTTCTCAGCTTAATACACTTAAATCCAACCGTCAGATATGCATATCGCCGTCACACGACGAGATAGAGTGTGGCAAGCTAGGAAAATATAATTAAGAAAACCGTTATGTTTAACATCAGTACTTAGAGTCTACCATCAGAAAGTGGAATGGAATTGTTTTTGTTTATCTAAATTCAGTGTTGAATATACAAACATTGCGAATAATAAAACAGTATTTTTTATAAGTTTTTTCTCAGCTTAATACACTTAAATCCAACCGTCAGATATGCATATCGCCGTCACACGACGAGATAGAGTGTGGCAAGCTAGGAAAATATAATTAAGAAAACCGTTATGTTTAACATCAGTACTTAGAGTCTACCATCAGAAAGTGGATGGAATTGTTTTTGTTTATCTAAATTCAGTGTTGAATATACAAACATTGCGAATAATAAAACAGTATTTTTTATAAGTTTTTTCTCAGCTTAATACACTTAAATCCAACCGTCAGATATGCATATCGCCGTCACACGACGAGATAGAGTGTGGCAAGCTAGGAAAATATAATTAAGAAAACCGTTATGTTTAACATCAGTACTTAGAGTCTACCATCAGAAAGTGGATGGAATTGTTTTTGTTTATCTAAATTCAGTGTTGAATATACAAACATTGCGAATAATAAAACAGTATTTTTTATCAGTTTTTCTCAGCTTAATACACTTAAATCCAACCGTCAGATATGCATATCGCCGTCACACGACGAGATAGAGTGTGGCAAGCTAGGAAAATATAATTAAGAAAACCGTTATGTTTAACATCAGTACTTAGAGTCTACCATCAGAAAGTGGATGGAATTGTTTTTGTTTATCTAAATTCAGTGTTGAATATACAAACATTGCGAATAATAAAACAGTATTTTTTATCAGTTTTTCTCAGCTTAATACACTTAAATCCAACCGTCAGATATGCATATCGCCGTCACACGACGAGATAGAGTGTGGCAAGCTAGGAAAATATAATTAAGAAAACCGTTATGTTTAACATCAGTACTTAGAGTCTACCATCAGAAAGTGGATGGAATTGTTTTTGTTTATCTAAATTCAGTGTTGAATATACAAACATTGCGAATAATAAAACAGTATTTTTTATAAGTTTTTCTCAGCTTAATACACTTAAATCCAACCGTCAGATATGCATATCGCCGTCACACGACGAGATAGAGTGTGGCAAGCTAGGAAAAAATATAATTAAGAAAACCGTTATGTTTAACATCAGTACTTTAGAGTCTACCATCAGAAAGTGGATGGAATTGATTTTTGTTTATCTAAATTCAGTGTTGAATATACAAACATTGCGAATAATAAAACAGTATTTTTTTATAAGTTTTTCTCAGCTTAATACACTTAAATCCAACCGTCAGATATGCATATCGCCGTCACACGACGAGATAGAGTGTGGCAAGCTAGGAAAATATAATTAAGAAAACCGTTATGTTTAACATCAGTACTTAGAGTCTACCATCAGAAAGTGGATGGAATTGTTTTTGTTTATCTAAATTCAGTGTTGAATATACAAACATTGCGAATAATAAAACAGTATTTTTTTTATCAGTTTTTCTCAGCTTAATACACTTAAATCCAACCGTCAGATATGCATATCGCCGTCACACGACGAGATAGAGTGTGGCAAGCTAGGAAAATATAATTAAGAAAACCGTTATGTTTAACATCAGTACTTAGAGTCCTACCATCAGAAAGTGGATGGAATTGTTTTTGTTTATCTAAATTCAGTGTTGAATATACAAACATTGCGAATAATAAAACAGTATTTTTTATCAGTTTTTCTCAGCTTAATACACTTAAATCCAACCGTCAGATATGCATATCGCCGTCACACGACGAGATAGAGTGTGGCAAGCTAGGAAAATATAATTAAGAAAACCGTTATGATACCCCCCTATTTCGGACCAACACAAAAACTAGCGCAGCTGACTATTGATTTCTTGGTAGAAAAACATTGTTCTGTTGATTTCAAAAAACCACGATGTGTGCTTATACAGTGCACATTAGCACTGGGCTCCTGGACGAGACTTCGTGTTGGACTAGCTGAGAGGTACAGCGCCAGTGTCATGAGTAGAATATAGTGCTCCTGGAAGTGTAGTAAGTAGCCAATTATTGTACTACCAAAAGAAATAAAACTTATAACACAATAATAACGTGTAAGAGACGGTCCTAGCCGCAATGTGATGATTCAAGTTGATGAATCGGTCTTAAAAACCTACGATTCAAATAACAAAACAAAATCGTAGTGAGTGATCCAGTTTTAAAATAATACGAAGAACAAATAGTGGGTTTGGTATTTTTTATAATGTAATCTTTCTCTTTATCAAGCAGTATAACACGAGAAATTTGCACCTAATTAAAGTCTCAATACCTAAATGTTCAGAGCTGTATACATTTCCTAGTTTGAATACGAGTATAGTGAAGAGACTCTTTGAAGATACAGAAATCCGTTCAATGTCCCTAATCAATGGAATAGAGAATCAGGGTTCAACTCTTTCATCTTTATGTTTGTATCAACCTTTAATGAATATTTTATCCATCTGTAAGTCTATTGCCTATCTTCAATGCTACTACATTATTATTGTAGGATAGAAAAGAATACCTTTATATTCCAACTGCTTTCTTGGTATCCGTGTTTGAGTTTATATGAGCAAGCGTATATCGATTCCACCTTGCGTTATCAAAGTAAACTCTTTTTCTGTTGTGATCATTCCTTTCAATAAATGCTTCAATTTTTTCCTTTTCTTGAGGAGTTTTCTCTTCTATTTGAGGTCTCAAAGCTCTTCCATCTTTATGAGAGATAATAAGTTAAGCCAATTTCAGTTTGTAAAACTAAAACATCATTGGTAAGATTTAAAAAATATTTGTCTTAGAGAGATTAGTAAGATCGGAATATTCAATGATAATTAATAAGGGTTTTCAAAAACCGATCTACCTATGGAACAAATGGTTCGTATTAGAAACCTATTCTAAGCGTCGCGTAGGATGAACATAAGTATTTTTGTGGCCTTGGATTGGTTCTAACAGTGCACATTGCCTGCTTATAGCCATAAATGGCCGGCTCAATAATGTTGATGGTCAGAGGGATGGAGGTACATTAAATCTATGGTACAGGGATGTTAATACAATAGTGTCTGTCATGACTATTGCCAGGTTTTCCGGTTCACCAGCGTCACACGTTTTATTTCTTGAAATTTTTGGCCTCTTCATAAAAAAGCATCTTTAGTTAAACCAAATCTGGAAGGGCCAATAATGCAATTCTGCAGGGAGTGAAGAAGCAGAGCTTTATCGTGATTGGCTGAAGTTTAACCGACCATCGATCAAATGGTCAACCAGTGATTAGTATGGCTTCTTTATAACAGGCTGCAATGTTTTCAATTATCTAATGCTATCTTCTTTGTAGATTTTCAACAAGGAAAATAACTTCTTGTAGTCTACATTTTTCCAATACTTTAAAAATCCATTTTAATTTACTCGTGAATCATTTAAGCCGAAAGGCCACTTGAATGCTAGGTAATGTGTATGATTTCTCTCTCGCCAACAATACAAGGAATGTTCAGATGTTATATATAAAGTTTTTGAGTAGTCGTAGCATCCAACAGTCCATCATGAACTTGATCTTGAGCATAAATCATAGATTTTATACATTCGCATCTCTATCATTCCATTCAGGAGGATGGCGTTTCGCGTTAACGGATTGTGAACCGCAAGGAATATGCAGAGAGAGCGCTCAATTCCTTTAAGGAGAGATCGATCGTAATTTTAGTTTAATTTTTAATTGACAACAGATGTGATAACTTTACATATTAATATATAAGTAAGTATTCCGTTTTTATGATACTATTTTACATATACCTTTAATTACTTCAAACTGGTCATTATGTTTAAAGATCTTTTACTTGTAATAACGAATAACTCATATAAACCACCACAGATATGCCCAACACTCTCCGGAAACCAATTTCAGGTTTCACAGCCGAACCGAGGAAATATGGCGAATACCGCATCGCTGCCATCGCCGTGTTTCACACCATTCTGCGGCCCGGTCCGCGTTCCTGAAATTTCATTAGGGGTTGGAATTTTTATGACCTGACGATGAAATAACACATTAGGAAGGAAACTATATCGTCACAGCCAGATTCAATATTGATCGCCATTTCAATAGCAGTTAATAATTGTCATACTTTCAAAGTAATTTTTAGTTTGTTGTTAAGGAATTAATTAATATTTAATGTATTTGGAAGACAGGTTAAAATAATACATTTTATTATTCAATAGGATTTTTTCTCACATTACTCAAATGTTTAAGAGGATTTACGAAAACAGTAATGCCGATCTTCAACATATAAAAATGAATAGTAATTAAAACCTCCGCTATACACTAAAATATTCAATGCACATTTTATAAAACTTTCATTTTCTTTCCAAGTTTTATAAACGGATATTGCTCGGAAGAAATTCTCTAATTTTTTTGGTTTCAGTAAAATGTAAGTCGATAATATTCACGGAAGAATATTCTCCAAGACACCTTATTTATACCTCCGTATAAAAGGTAACATAAGGGCCGGATTTTTATAACCCTATATAGTTTTAACGTTTATACGTCATATGTACTAAACGTTTTGTATGGATGAGTACATTTTAAACTGATATGCATTTATACATTTTGTTAATTACTCTCTCTCTCTCTCTCTCTCTCTGTGTGTGTGTGTGTGTGTGTGTGTGTGTGTGTGTGTGTGTGTGTGTGTGTGTGTGTGTGTGTGTGGGCGCGTGCGCGTGCGTGCGTGTGTGAATAACGCGTTATTAAATGTGGTGCGCATTCAAGGTGTGTATGGTCACCAATATATAGACAATAACAAATAAAACTTTTTAGACCTATTTTCTCGAGTCCATCTTAAAGATTATATGCTTATGTGTGTAACATTTTTTTGTTAAAAGGAGAAGCCGATCCCCTTTTAAGCCTTACTCTGCCCGTCCTCATGGGCCACTGGCCTGTGCGAGGATCTTATCAAGCAGAATAAGAGGGAGAGTCGGTTGGTATTCTCCCTAGTTATCTTCAAATATTAATGTTAAATAGATAGATGTTCTCTTACAGACATATTCTGTTTTATTTCATTCAATGACAACAATTGGGTTCATTAGTATTTCGTCGGTGGGATATTACATTTTAGAGATGGTAGAATGGTTTTCAATGTATAAGACTCTCCTGCAGAATTTTAACAAGCGACGCGCCATTGAACCTCTCGCCAAGAGGCCAGAAGGCAATTTGTTTGGGTACCGCCCAATTTGCGGAAGGCGCGGATACCTGAACACGCTACACTGAGGATAAACTTCATATTTCCGTCCGTGTACCTCAGATACAGCTTTTACCTTGTCTGAAAGAAATAGGTTCTGAAATTGAACATCATCTCTACGGTTTCCCAGTTTCTACAGGGTCAAAAATTATTAACACAGATTTTTTTTAGAAGTTTAATCTTGCTGTGGAGAGCCATCCTCAGTTTAGAAAATTTAAAACTAAAAGTGAGGTTAGGTTTACCACCAGTTAAATAAGTTAAATTACGACCACAATGGTTTAGCGAGGTATGAACTGGAAATCATAAACTATAGCAATAACGTTGGCCGCATAACATAAAAGCGGATATTTGTTTACGTCTACTTGATACGATGATACGAATTATTGAGCTGCCTCGCAAAAACAACTATTTTCATGTTACCAAATTTCGCAAAATTTCTTATTTTACAGGAAAATCTAATACGGATCAAAATCTGTTTTATTTCTTTCAAGGTGTAAATGTTCGTTGTTGAGCTTTCGAGTATTATAAAAGTAGACATTTTATTATTAAGTAGATTGAAATCACTACATGGAATGCGTATACTTATCTGCGTAAAAAATTAATGCGTTTTTTTTAATAAAAACTCAAATACGAAAGTTGAGGGAGTCAGTGATTGGTGTGTTAAGTTAACTTTAATTAAACTCTTATGTCTTAATGCCGATGTATATTAAAACTCACAAAACGTTTCTTTTTCTGTTAGAGTTTACACGGCGTATTGCTTATCACCATGAATATCGAGTAACCGTTAATTAAAATGTCCATTGAGACAACGGGTTAACCAAACAAATGTGATAAAAGTGTTAAAATTATTCCGAATATAATTGTTTATTCTAAAAATAATGATGAAAGTAAAAATGATTACTTTAAACGGTTCGTTTTCTGAATGCGGCGCTACCAAGAAGTCTTAGTGAACCTTCTTGACTTATCTCATAGCAAAACGTCTCTTACTGATCGGATTATGTTTTCAGACTAATCTACCGAAGACTTTAATAATCAGAAAGATATAATTTGCTACTAGTTCAAAAGTATTTTCTATTGAACTTGTTAAACTACTTAAGTACATTTCACTAGTAACTAACGTCGCATCTTATTAATTTATTTTGTAAAAATGAATTCAAATTAATTATTTGTATAGATTATTCTTACTTATTACTTTTATGCCCTATATTTTCAGAAGAAATTCAAAGTTTATGAGCAAATTTCAGTTATGAAGATGTTTGTACTAATCTAAGGTGAGTACGTCGCTTCCTAACGTCAGACATTGTACTGACTTTGGAAATCTTTACCTGACGCATAACAAACTTGAAAAATAATGGTAAGAACTATTTCTTTTCATTGAAATACAAGATTTAAACTTCATAATGTTTTATCTTTAGTCTGCATTTTTAAACTAGTTTTTGAACGTACGATAAAGAAGACTCAATTGATTTGCATTAGGTTAGTTGCGGTTGGAAAAGGGGAAGAGGAAATTTGTTCTTACGGCGGTCCTTGAGTGACTTCGCTTTATCGTCCTTCCCTTTTACAGAACGAGGTCTGTGATTAAACCAGTTGTGGTCCGGGGAGGGTGGGGGGAAGGGTGGTCTGTGAGGCTAAAGTGCCACACCCGACTTCAGGTGCGATATATGTTGCCGCGAGGGGCAGGGACGGGTATCTCTGTCTTCTCATCAATTAAAAACCTCGACCAATCACGGTAATTCATTGTGTTGTAATAACCTCTCCCCCGCCTCCTCTCCCCTCACCACGTCCTCTGGCTTTAGGCGACCTTTTAAATCCATTAGTGTTGGGGATTTATCGCATCAGATTAACCTCCACGCTTTATTTACTACGGGCTTTATTGGATTAGAAAGCTGCCCACGTGCCCGGTTTATGATTTTCAACTATAATTTGAGTAGTGATATATTTTAAATCATTAAGTGACTTTTCAGAAAGCTTTTTTAAATGAACTACATTTTAAATGTTACGATCTTTACAGTTTTCAAAGGGTTTGTCTTTCCTTTTATACAAAATTATACAATACATATTTTGTAATACTTGGTTTATAATCTTCCACCCTAGAAAAGTCAGAATCTTATGGTAATAAATTATTTAATTGTTTTTCAATGGATTATTTGTGACATAACCAAAATAGCCTCTGTAGTGTACACTTAAAACAATTTCATTGAAGGAGGAGCTCTTCCTACTGGAAAACATTTTTTTTTTCATTAAAAGAAAAAAACAATTCTCTAATAATTTAAAATTTCTTCCTCAAGGCCTTTCGACATCCAAGGTACCATCGTCAGGCATCTTCACATTAGAAAACAATTTATTTTGTATTAGAAAACCAATAAATGAAGACGTAGCGTACAGTTTAAATTTAGAATTAAGAATTCACAAGGTACACAAAATTTAGAGAAATGTAACCACCACAAATCGTAAAATATTGGCCTTTGAGGAATTGTGTAATAAAATCGTTTTGCCATTAAAATGATGTGTTTTTCCTGAAAGAGAACTTTTTAACATTCAGAATTGAGGAATTGAACATTAAGAACACAACTGAGGAGTATAAAGTCTAGAAATTAAATTTTGACCTCGTTAGGAGTTCTTATAATTTGAAATGAACTCACTTTCATAATGGAATAAAATATTTCATGGACATTAATAATTATTAACTATCCAACGTATGATGAAATCGTTTTTTTTTTTAATAGTATCCGGCTTAAATTGTCAGAAGAGATTTGGATTGTAGTGGCTGGATACCTGTCCCTACGGAGACGTGGGAGTACCTGTAGTCGAGTCATGGCCGGCCCAGTCAGTGACCCCAGCCCCCGCCGTGGCGGGTGAACCGTGCCAAACTGATCCTAACGTCGCTTGTGTAACCTGTACATGTTTCTTTCTGCATCTATAGTAAATCCGGTTCAAATAGTAACCGACAGCTTGGCGGCCGGCCTCCCACCCGGATAATTCTTCTTCTCCAACTCAGTGGCGTATCAAATGATAGGGGGGAGGGGGAGATATAATGTGTAGAAAGTTGGTATGTGGGAAATGTGTGATTCTTCAGAAGTTTTTTCCTTTTCGTAAACATAGCAGTCGAGGGATTTATACTAACTTAGCTTATGCGGATCCTGGCAAATTTTGCTAATATGTAGATTTTATGTTTCCAAGTTCATACGGTATGTTAACTAAAGTTTTTGATGTAAAGAAGAGACGTTCTACTCGAATAATTAAAAGGGCAAGTCCAAATTATGATTTTAAGAATGGCTAGACACTACGCAACGTATAAGCTCGTGCTCCGCGATGCCGACTAACCGACCAAAATTATCTGAGGATTATTGTTCCGGTCTTATAGAACGTGTATACAATCCTTAATTCCTAATTAGCATATAAACTGTTTTAAAACTTGATACACATGAATGTTAGTGGATATTAAAGTTACCTCTTATTTTTCTCCGATAGCTTGAGAGGGACGCCCCTCTCTTTCTCTCCACTGACTACGCCACTGGCCAAGACCACTTTCGGTCTCGTTGGCGCCGTATCGTCGTCACGGGTTGCATCATCAGGTGTTTGAGAAGTGAAAGCGAGACCCTCATTGATTTGCAGATTTACTCGCTGTGCTATCTGTGCAGACCGGTGCGGTGGTGGTCCTGTAAGCTTGATCAAGAGATCGAGTTTCGTGGAGGGATCGATATGTATTGTAGTCTTACACTCTTCTGTCTGTGGCACTCGGACATCTTAGTATGTGCCCCCCCTCATTGATTTGCAGATTTACTCGCTGTGCTATCTGTGCAGACCGGTGCGGTGGTGGTCCTGTAAGCTTGGTCAAGAGATCGAGTTTCGTGGAGGGATCGATATGTATTGTAGTCTTACACTCTTCTGTCTGTGGCACTCGGACATCTTAGTATGTGCCCCCCCTCATTGATTTGCAGATTTACTCGCTGTGCTATCTGTGCAGACCGGTGCGGTGGTGGTCCTGTAAGCTTGATCGAGTTTCGTGGAGGGATCGATATGTATTGTAGTCTGTAGCACTCGGACATCTTAGTATGTGCCCCCGGACATTGATAGATACACGTAAGGTGACAAATTCGGAACAGATCGGCCCTGTTGTGGATCGGATTTTATTCATAGCTTCATAATAACCTCGATTACTATAATTTTGCTTATTTTTAAATATTGATATTTATACCTTTAATTGATCATTTGACATAAATAATGTTGTTTCTACTAGTTTTTGTTGCGATTCTCATTTTTAATTTGAAATACATGTGTTTCTTGTGTAAAAATAGTATGGTTATCTATAGTATTCGTTATTACAATAGCTCTTATAGACTGTATGAAGCCGACTTGAAAGAAATTATGTAAAAATTACTAAAATACTAATAGAGTTCCTTTCGTGAATTTTAAAGTTCCGATGAGTAACTGGCGAAAGGCGTCGGACTCTAGACCTGAATTATGGATAGCGCAGGTCCAAACTCTACCTGTGACTATAACATAGATATTTTGTCAGTATCATCTACATTGTTCCGTTTAGACTCTCTGTCGTATTATATTTGGTAAAATCCTCGCATAGGCCAGTGACCCCATGACGAGCGGAACATTAAGACTTAAAAGGAGATCGGCCTCTCCTTGTTCTTAAAAGAAGTAATTTTAAGTAACCAAAAGAGTAAAACATTTTTTGATGAATTTCATTTGCTGTGAATATTTTCCAATTTGAGAAACGTAACAAGCCGGGGAAATACACTATGAGTGACGTTACTGTCGTGGGAGCCATAGAGAAACTTGAGCCGGCGTACTGCAGGCTGTAGGGACAATGCAAGTATCCAAGTACAAAGGGTGCATGAAGAGTGACCGAGGATCCGGTTACCTTTCTGGATGGCCAAGAGTGCGTGTAGAGGAGCCAGATCCGGCGGAATCGCGACAAAAATCTACGGGGTTGTGCAACTTCAGAGGCTAAACATTTTTAGAAATGTCTGTTTAATGGTCTTCTGTTTCAATTATTAGTTACAGGAAGATTTAGTTCTAACCAACTTTTATTTATGAAGGACGTTTAATGGTCTTCTGTTTCAATTATTAGTTACAGGAAGATTTAGTTCTAACCAACTTTTATTTATGAAGGACGTTTAATGGTCTTCTGTTTCAATTATTAGTTACAGGAAGATCTAGTTCTAACCAACTTTTATTTATGAAGGACGTAGGATTTAGGTACAATTCATCGTAGAAATCAACAAATTTTTCACCGTTTTAAAAATAACTTCCTAAACTAACACCAGTGCGCATGCATGTATAGATGTTATCTACTTAAAAGCTTTTGTTTATGACATTCGTAATATAAATACTGTAGATCACGAAAATGCTGATGCATTATCAATATGGTGTGCAAGTTAACGGATGAATGTTTATAACAGGTGCAGACATTTTTCAGATTGAGAAAATTAACAGGTTACCTGTAATTGCTAAAAAAAATAGTTCAAGATTGGAGATTGTGAAATAGCTGATTTTCTAGGATATTTGAAGACTGAAAGAATATAACGGTTCATGGTTGGGACATCCTATCATGGAATTAATTTTACAAAATGATTGTGTTTTCATTTGATTGTGAAGACGCACAGTCTGCATCCCTACATCGCTGGTAGTCAAGGGACACCAAGGTATAGGAAAAACAAACAAATATGGTACTAGGAGCAATCAGCCTATAGAAAGGTCTCATTGTTGGAAATATCCCGAAAAAACCAATGGATGGAATACATGTAAATTATGCGAGGCCTTGGAAGGTGTACTACCTTACTGTTGTTGATACTCATAGCAAGTGGATTGAACTGTTGTCAACGATGGCAAGTTTTAGTTCCTGTTAATGGAACTTGTTTTAAAAGTAAAGAGTTCGCCGACTTCTGTAAGGTTTGTGGTATAAAACATAAGATTTCCGCAACGTATCAATGGGAAACCAACGGTTTTGTGGAAAGAAATGTACAGAAGGTGAAACATGCGCTTACAATTATTGTATTAATAAAGAGTGATAACACACACAGAACGCTGATAACCTTTCTGTTCACATACAGGAGGCCATCACCGACCGTGCTTTCCTTCGGTAGGGAACCCCGTGCAAAACTAGATTTAAAGAAACCCGAAGAAGAATAAATAAAAAGGGGGATTGAGAAGGAAAGAACCTTGGCAATTTGAGCTCTCGTAGTTTTCAAGCTGGTTACCGTGTGGTAGTTCGATTCCATGGAGATTTAATGAAACCCGAAGAAGAAAAAATAAAAAGGGGGATTGAGAAGGAAAGAACCTTGGCAATTTGAGCTCTCGTAGTTTCAAGCTGGTTACCGTGTGGTAGTTCGATTCCATGGAGATTTAATGAAACCCGAAGAAGAATAAATAAAAAGGGGGATTGAGAAGGAAAGAACCTTGGCAATTTGAGCTCTCGTAGTTTTCAAGCTGGTTACCGTGTGGTAGTTCGATTCCATGGAGATTTAATGAAACCCGAAGAAGAATAAATAAAAAGGGGGATTGAGAAGGAAAGAACCTTGGCAATTTGAGCTCTCGTAGTTTTCAAGCTGGTTACCGTGTGGTAGTTCGATTCCATGGTATAACAGGGAAGTGAAAGTTTGGAGTTATGGAAGATAGGTGATACTTCCGTACTTAGTTGGAATTGACTGTACCTTAAACCAGTCATTTAAATCAGTTGAGAAAAAAACATCATCTTAATGAACCAAAAAGGAAAGTGTTATATTTCAAACTTATAACTGATTTGTATTTTTTGTTATGAGTATTCATTGTTGTACTGCGTCATAAATGTTTTCAATATGAAAAATGGCTTACGTTTTGTTATTATTTTTAACTTATCAAGGCACACAACACCCTTACTTCTTGATTCATATTGATTCAGTCCATTGAATAAATTAACATTTCTTGTATTAGGAAACAGAGTAATTTCCCAGCATACAAAGTTGTTGGCGACAGTTGTAATTTTTCTTCATGTATCAATATTTATTTTTATTAAGATTTCAAATTAACCCTTAATGGTTCACATTTTAAAGCGAAAGCGCCAGAATAGGGTGTAGTATTGTTCATACTAATATGTCCATATGACTATATTGGGCTGTTACAGATTAAATTATTGATATACTAGATACTTTAAATAAAGGATTTTTTTACTCTTGTACATTTTATAACCCATTTTATACCTTGGAAGGTCAAATTACCCGTTAAAACATGTAAATTTAGCCTGAGTGAAGGTACACCGAGGTTAAAAGTGTGCAAGACGAACCTTGATACTAATTGGATCCCGGAGTGCGGAACGGATGCGGAAAACTCGTCAAATTCTGATGGGAAAGTTGAGAGGAACCGAGAGTAGCAACAACTACGCTTTTAAAACTTGAGCAGGAGAAATGTTTTCAAATATGTCGAGCGAAATAGCGGAGCACTCCGTTAATCATCTGGAACGGTCTTGACGATTATACACAGCGTAGTGCACAGCGTAGTACATCTCCTCATCTACACTAGAGAACATTCAGCCTGTGATGTTCGGTACGTCTTTTACTGAAGTGCTACTCCAGTTGTAAATTAATACAACTTCTTCTTTATATCAAATGATATCATTTTATAGGATTTTAATACTTGTCATTGTGCATTATTAGTATTTTCAAACATTTAATCTTATTTTCGTAAACAATAATAATGTCAAGAGATAGTTACGTTTTTTGTTTGTTATTTAAAGTTATATTTTCCTTATTTTCAAAACTATCAATTTTTATTTTAAGGACTTTAAGGAGTTTTGAAATATTTATCCTTGAGCGATGTCGCTCGCCTACTATCCTGATAGAGTTTCCATTGTATGATATGTTGAAGATCTAACGTTAGTTGTTCCAATATCTTCAGTGGCAGTGTGCAATAGTATACTGCTCCAAGGTCCGCTGGAAAAACTAACGTGATCGATTCAGTGCAAGTTGTCAATCAAAATTACAAGAACATCTCAACCTTCATAAGAATATGGGACGTTACTTAGCTTTAGCAAATCGTTGCAATGCAATGACTTCAAAGATTTCATGTGCAAAGACCATGGAGCCTTATGATACAGGGTGGGGCAGAGAAACGGGAAATTTTGAAGTTGTTTCTGGTACACCTGCAAGTCTCGTAGGAGTTGGGGACGGAAGTCATTGCACCAAGTAGTAACGGTTATTTAGTTGAGATGGAGCAGTGGAGTGGTGTGGAGCATACCTTTATCGTGAGAGCGTATTACAAAAATGGCGATAGTATAACAGCTGCACTACGAGTGTTCCGACACCATTATGATATTCCTCCCCGCGGTTGAGTTCCTTCTTCACATGCCATATCATCATGGGTTCGGAATTTTGAAGAGACTGGTTCGGCCTTAAAGAAAAAACCTTCTGGGCGTATAGTGACTGTTCGAACCCCAGAAAATGTTGATGCAGTGTGAGTCACAGTAAAAAGGAGTCCGCGTCGTTCTGTACGAAAAATCGCCTCATCATTGCGACTTGAGCATCGGAGTGTGCAAAGAATATTGCACGGCCTGCAGTTTCATCCTTACATGCTTCAGATTGTTCAAGCTCTAAAGCCAAATGACGATGAATTACGCTTACAATTTTGTGAACAGCTACTGACTAAAATCAATGAGGACGCAAATTTCCTTGAAAATCTTTGGATGTCAGATGAGGCCCACTTTCGTTGAAATGTCAATAAGCAGAACATGCGTTATTGAGCTCGTAGAAATCCCGGTGAACTGCAACAACGTCCGTTACACAGCCTTTAAGTTACTGTATGGTGTGCAGTGTCTTGTCGAGGGATAATTACTTCTTTGAGGATGGTAATGGTTCCACTGTAACATTTTTTGCTCCACGGCTTCATGCTTTTCCAGATATTGACATTCAGCAAACCTGGTTTCAACAGGATGGAGCCACCTCACACACTGCTAATATGTCAATGGCAGCACTGAGGCGTTTGTTTGGGGAGCGCATAATTTCAAGGAACGCTAACGTCACTTGGCTTCCACGGTCTCCAGACCTCTCATATGCGACTTCTTTCTATGGAGACATCTGAAGAGCGTTGTGTACCAGACTAGGCCAAGAAATCTTCTTGAGCTCAAGACTCAGATTGAAGAACACGTCGCCAACATGCCAGAGAACACATTGCTTCGCACAATGATAAGTTCGAAATCGATTGAATAAATGTGTTAGGCGCAATGGACAGCACTTAACTGATGTTATTTAAAAAAAGTGACTTTAGATTTATTGTTATTTTCAACATTTCTCATGTAATATCCACTCTTGCCTAACACATTTTAAGCATTTAAAAGCTGTTTGTACAATTCATTGGTTTATTATGATTATTTCAAAATTTCCCGTTTCTCTGCGTCACCCTGTATTTGGGTCGTACAGAATGTTATCCATACTTCCACGGCAACATCGTTGTGGTCATAACGGAAACAACAGTGAATATTTAAAAAAATTGCGAAAATAAAGTTTTCAATTAAATTAGAATGTGTGTATTAAATCTATATGTACATTGGGAACAATGTCAACTGTATTAGAAGCGATACATTCTAGCTTATATTATAATTAATAAGGAAGAATTCAATGAAACATAGATAGAAAAGTAATTTGCTCATAATTTGTTTCTTGTAGGAATCTAATAGACGACGTATTATTTAACGAATCATTTCTGGTGGAGAAGAGATTGGTCACTGACGTTCCATAATTGCGTGGCTGGTCCAATGAAGTTTCCAGAACGAAGGGTGTTGCACTGCTTTGTTGGCTTACTTTGATGTGGCGAAGGTCCTCAAAGGCGGAATTTGAAAATGTTCCTTTTGCGGTGGAAATGTTGGTGACAATCTTTATCAAAGAACTGTATCATCATCTATCATTGGGGAAACTTAATTTTAGAAGAATATATCGAAATGCCTTTTGCATTAAATTGTATTTATAACACTGTTCCTTTAAAATTCATGTATCGAATAGGAAGTAGCTACTACTAGATTAAAAAACATAAAATACTTACACAAGAAAAGGCGGCAAATATTGCCACAACGCAATGACACACATAAATTTAAAAAACCCCCTGATTTCTCAGTTGATATTTTTAAATACCCTTCGTTCTTGAATGGGCTTGGAGTATGGCACACATCTACTTCGACTTGTATGTAACATATCCAATGTTTTTATTTCTTCCACTAATGTATACTTTAGCAAATCAGTAGAGAATCGATTCAGCAGCTGAAAGATTATCGCTCACCAAGGAGGGGATTCGATTAATATGAAATGGACGTTACTGATAGAAGTGCTTAGGCCGTAGATTGAACAATATCTATATATTGTAACTTGGTATTCTACCAATCTTAACAACTATTTATCCACCGGCTCTACCTCCTTTTCAAGAATATATAAACTGTATTACAGCCTATATTTCCTGAATTCCGAGAAACCATTATGATGTGAAAGCTTAGACGTTCCGATGTTGCACTTACAAATATGAATAATATCTTCGAATTACCTGAATTAAACCAAATTTTCAGGAATATAAATCCTATTTATTTAGAAGCGACTATCTATCGGAGACTGAAAGTGAAGCCGGCTGGAATGCAGAAGTGGCGGACGGTTCTGGGAACCAACGCGGGCAAATTCCAGAGTAAGGCCCGGCTTGGCGAAGGGAACTAGAAATGTTACGGCTGTCCGTTCTGGTGCTGGCGGCGATGATAACGAGGAACCGGTCTGTGTTGTTCTGATTGGAGCCGAGAGCTAGCGAGTTCCTGGGGCAGCTGGAATAATAACATCTTTAGACCATTGGAGCCGCTAAATAACTTAAGATTGCATAATCTGCGTTCACTACTGGGTTGTCAGTTTACTACCTCAACATCCAAAATATGCTAGTCATCGACTTCACGCCTCCCAATTTCTGGAGTGCCATCTGTTTCAGGCGTTAGAACTCTCCTTAGACTTAATGGAATCCAAATAATTCAAAAGCTGAAATAGGCCTTGTGTTATGAAGTGGTTGTATGGGTGCGATGGCCTCAGACCGTAGGGCTATTTTCATCAAATGTAGTACTTCAGTTACGCGAAAATCAAAACATTACAGCGAATATTCTAATTTTAACAACATAAATGAAGGATGCCTGTCAGATCTGCAGATGTAGCAGGATAAGAGGTATTGTGTCTGTTGTGAGGAAGATCGCGTAAGTGGTTTGCAAGTTACAGGAGGATTACAAAATGCTGACAAATATTACAGCCATATAGGCTAACTTTTATCGTCATTGAACTACGCGAGGAACATGGTCACCTCCGTACTGGAGCTTTTCGTTAGTGGTTCAGTACGTCTAAACTATATAAGCTATAATGATAATTTTTAGCTAGAACACGATGACACGAGAGCAATAGGTGTTGTTCGGAGTTAGAGGTACTGGGTTTAAATGTTTATTATTGTAGGTGGGGTATTTAGAAGGAATAAATATCTTTCCACGAATTCTTTCCTGAGTTCCTTCTTCTTTTTTCTATCTACTCATATTCCAAAATGTTTAATTTCTGTAGATCGCAATAAAGAATAAAGAAAACACGTTAGCTCAGGACCCGAGGGACCTGTATACGCCCCTGTGTTCTTCAGGATGGCATAACCCGCCCACTGAAAAGATGGTTTATCGATCATTATCGAGCCGGCGAACTCAATTTCACATCGGCCAAATAAATGAAGTCGTGATCGTGGAACAGATTTTAGACCGCGATTACTTCGTGTTTGTACAAGCAGCCAATCTCCTCTCTGCAGTCTGCCTTGATGTTTTATTCTATTACAGCACCAATTGTGAACAATAGGCTTTGAATAACAATTTATCCATTAATACTATATTATGCGTTGACGAAATGCGTAGAATATACCAGATCCTCAAATTGATTTAATAGTCTTCTGGAATATAATATGCTTTTGGAAGAATGGAATTGAGTCTTGTTTGAACATGAGTTATGGTAGTATGGAAACACCCACCACCAAACTAAATCCTAATAAGTTTGAAGACCTGGATAAACTGTAGTTTTTTTTTATTTTCCATGGTGATTTCTGGATTATACGAGGCAGGAGTACACCACAACACAAGTCGCGTAACGAGCTTCGCTGAATTCACAACATTTTAGTTCTATAGCTCTAGCTTTACTTCTATAGGAGGGATAGACAGACGATTGTAAAGAAATGAAATTTATTCATTCGCCAGATAAAAAAGAAATCAGCTGACGGTAAGTAGGCTTCAATAGCGCTTAGCAGTGAAAAAATAGGTTTTATGCAAACGTTAAAGTCTACAGAAAACTTTTTTCCCGAGATATCATACCGCATGATAAATTCACATTTTCGTTTATTAAGTTAGGCTCCATAGGACTACTCCAAAATAACAACAGTTCCGGTTACCCAAGGTGGGTACTTTACTGCAACAAAAAAGTGCGCTGAAATCATAGACTATCTGTAGTATTTGACCGAAAAATAATCTCGCTCCTGTCTTTTAACATCGAATTTCCAATCTATTATTGCTTTTTACTCTATGAATAAAAATGTCACATATTGAAACTTCATATGATTGTTATCGGTTTGTTTTCAAATTAATTTATTCTGCTATTTTCTCGTTGCTATTATGGCTACCCATATTCACAGACGTAAAAATATTATATACAATAATAAATCTTTATAACACTCTTGAGATATATGTATATATATATATATATATATATATATATATATATATATATATTTTATTTCATACGATATACATTTGAAATTCTAAGGATTTCGTCAGGTACATTTTTATTTTAAGGTAAATCATGAAAATTATGAATGAATTCTTAGAATTTGAAATGTACATCGTACGAAATAAAAAAAATCAAAAGTGTTATAAAGGTTTATTATTGTATTTAATTTTATCAAACACTTTTTGAGGCTAGATCTCTAATATAGTTAAAAAGTATTCACTAACGCTCAGCCAAATCCAATGGACTGACATGCACCACCATCAAACTCTCGTTTTTTTAGATGCCTTTCGGACAGACAAGCAGAGAGACACACACAGAGAGATGAAATCTTGCCTCTTTCTTAGAGACATAATATTAATTCTCATTTAATGGCAATAATATTTAAAAACAGATTTATGTTTAAAACTGGAATTAAATTTATTATAGATCAATTAAAATGTTTCCTACTAATATTCCAAAATGTTTAGAATGTACCGCCTTTTAAAAGAGGATAACTGATAAAAACTTTACCTCTCAGTTGAATATTTATTGCTTTGAAGAATTGTGTTATTTAGTTTGCGAATTTGTCAGTCGGAGGGCGGAGCGATGTAAGTTCAAAGTAAAAATGTGGAAATGGAGCTAATGGTTTGATAAATGAGTTTGGTTTTCATCGGTTGTTTTAGCGCTTTATAAAAGACTGAAGAGTGGTCGGTGAGAGCTAAATTGAAGGGAACTTTCAGAACCGACTGAGTGTGCGAAGTCGTTTTGTAGTATTTCCTGAGGTTTGCTGCCAATATCGACGTCGACCTGTCGAGAGAACACGTCCACCCTACCAGCCGCACATTGTCAACTAAATGTGCAGCGAAATTCGTGAGTGCGGTCAAGGTGTTGGAATCAACTCGGCCGTAATATATTGTTCTCCGCCCCCCCGCTCGCCACAGTTAACTGTTCATTTCACCCACCTGTCGTAGTGGCACAGAATATTCATATGTGAAGTAACTTTAGTAAATGAAATGTATTGTAATGATTTTCAGTATCGGAATATGATGTAGAAAGGAATGTTGATCGGGTATTCCCGTACTCTCATAAATTAAAATGAAACTTTCTTAGTGTCGCTAAGATGTAGAAAACTTTATTAGATAAAGGATATTTAATAGTTTTCGTATGTTATTATTGCGGAAAATATTGTAAAAATGTATCACTATGCTAGTAGGTATGCTTGAATCCGGAGTAAATTGTGCTGATACGCCTGGATATATTCCAAACGGATTGATATATCGATATACAATCTTCACAATACCTATTAAAATAATATTTAAATATGTTTTGATTTTTTTAATTTTTAAAATTTCTCCTCCTTTTCAAACCTTAAATTTTTAAATTGCAACTCTTATCTTTTAACATATCGTTTAAAGGCCTATTCAGTAGAAACACAGTTTCTTTACAACGTTCCTAGCAAGGGTTATTTGCCCATTGCATTTTCATCTAGAAAAAGATACGTATTATCAAAACTATGCACACCACACAAATCATATATACTTCGTAAAGGGATAAATCTTACTGAAAGGTATCAGTTATGCATTGTGTTGATATGCGCAAGACATTGGCATTGTCTCTACAGACCATTACATATTTGCGGCATTTGTCCATAACTTTTACTAGAAACATCGTAGAAATGTTTACTTAGTGTCTTTGTGTTAACCTTTAAAAAGACTTGGCACAAGGTAGGGGTTGCAATTTTAAAACCTTAGAGTTAGGCCTTTCTACACTCCTATGAAAAGGAGCGGTGTTTCTTTCATTCTCCAAAATATCAACAAAAGTATTTCAATACGTATTATGAAGGTCGCACATCGATATCTCATTCCGTTTGGAATATATCCAGGTATATCAGGACTTAATTTACACCTTCAAATGTGAGGTGTTATTCTCCGATAACTTTTGCTAGAAACGTCGTAGAAAGGTATATTGAATGTCAGAAGACAGCGGTTTGGTATATCCTGCGGAAGATAAGCATGTCGTTAGTAGTGGAGTATTACCAGTCTTCTGAGTAATAATAATAATAATAATAATAATAATTCTTTTATTGCATTTTGGCAATAATACATTGCATTGCAAAAGTCAGGTTTAAGTATTGTAAAAAAACCCTACTATACACATTCATACTTACAATACCTCATTCGAACATACGTCTCTTGTCCTTTCACGCCAACATTCATTCAACATGAGACTCGGGGGCTCTACTAATTAATTTTTATGTAAATTTTGATTCTGTAAATTTTTATTCTAATTCTCCCAGCAGCCAGCCATGAACTCTTCGACAGAATTAAAAACGCATTCGACACCAGTAGGCGCTTCAGAAGAGCTTTAAACTGGTTTACATTATCCGATTGTATAAGACCCTCAGGGAGCCGATTGAGAATTTTGACTCCAGCCTGTGACGGCAAGCGTTCGAAAAGCCACCGTCCTATGCTGGTTCTGCACGGTAACTCTCCTGCCTCTAGTTTCGTAAGAGTGAATGTCACTACCCCGAATAAGAACACATTTCGATCGACAATACAGGGCAACCTCCAATATATAGAGGCAGGGCAGAGTCAGCAATCCGAGCTCCCCTGAAAGCATCCCTGCACGACTCTCTGATGTTTAATTTTTGGAAAATTATTCTGACAGCTTTTTTTTGTAGTCTGAATACTCTTACTAGATTGTATTTGGCACAGCTGCCCCAAAGTCTTAAACCATATGTCAGGTAATGGATAAACCAGGCCAAAATAAGCCATTCTTAAGACTTTTTGTGAACAATAGTTGGCAAGGTTACGCAGGGCGTAGATACCTGAAGTAACACGAGCACAGATATAGTCCACATGATTGTTCCAGGTTAGACCTTTGTCGAGGTACATCCCTAGGAACTTGGTAGAGTCAGTAATCTCCAAGAGCTCATTCTCTACAAAAACTGCCGGGTGGCATACATCTTCATTTTGTCGGAGACAAAAGTTGATGACATTAGATTTTGTACTGTTTGTTCTTAAGTTGATCTCAGAAAAATTTTGAATGCAGCAATTGACAGCAATGAAGGATTCAATTTCAAGATTTTCTTTCGAAGTTGATTTTATGCAGAGAGTCGTATCATCGACATATTGAATTATCTTTCCATTTTGGGATCGATGAATTTATATTCGATTTACATATAGAAGAAAAAGAACCGGCCCAAGAATAGATCCCTGTGGGACTCCATGAACCAGTTTATTTCTCCTCGACATGACACCCGAGATCTGCACACACTGGTATCTGTCCCCTGAGATAAGACGAGATCCATTTATGAGGAGACCCCGAATGCCACAAAGCTCTAACTGGTTCATCAGTGTCTCATGATGCACGCAGTCCAAACGCTTTGGAAAGGTCGAGAAATACGCTGAGCACATGTTCTCGCCTCTCCAACCCATCGACAACATTATCCAGAAGGTTTGAAATTGCATCGATTGTGGATTTGTTTTTTCCTGAATCCAAACTGATTTGGACTCAAAATCTCAAAACGCTCTAGAAATGCATTTAGCCGAATCAGGAAGGCAGCCTCAAAGACTTTACTGAATACCGGCAGGATTGAAATCGGCCGGTAGTTGCTCATTTGCCTGGAATCACCTTTCTTAAAGATCGGTGTTAATTTTAGCAAGTCTTTAAAATTGAAGGGAAAGAGCCTTGAATGAAAGAAAAGTTTATTAATTTTGGTTAGTGGTGTCAATATATGCTGAAAGCATAACTTGAGCAACCACACTGAGACACCATTTTATGTCGGTCGACTTTTTTGATTTCAATCTCTGTATGATGCGGGCCACCTCATCCTCGTCAACAGGGGCAACGACCATGGATGTCAGCGGTTCCGGATTTCGACCCGTAACCGCAGCCGGACCTCCCACAAAACGAAGCAGAAGACACCGAAGAGAAATAGGCACTAAACTCATTCGCTATATGTTCGTTCCGGCTGTGTAAAGATTTTATCTTCATTAACAATTTCCGAACATTTTAAACTTTTTGTGGACTTTAGTTTGGCGGTTTTCGTTAATAATTTCCAAGCCGTTTTTGAAAAATTGTCACAGTTCCTTAATTTTTTATCAATTTCGTAGGCTTTAGCCGCTCTTATAACTTTTTTGTAAATTCTTTTATAATTTCTAAAAAAGATTTTAAATTCCCTCATTTTTTGTTGTTATAAAAATTGAATGATAAAATTTTATTTTTTTCCTGGAAGTTAAAATACCGCGAGTAATCCACGTATCTGTTTGGCAATTTTGTTTACTCTACTGGTTTTTAAAGGACATGCCAAATTCAGATAAAAGATGAACCTATTGTTGAATCCATTAAACATGTCATCTAGGCAATTTATAATCGTCTAGGAAATCCCAGGATTCCAGCGCTAGATGCATTTTCAGTTCATGAATATTTTTTTGGTCGCACAACGCGTTTGTATTGGAGCTCCGATGCCCCATCTCCATCCTGCGGACAATCGTCAATAAGAACCTCCTGCGCGAAATGGTCTGAGATGGCCGCATTCAAAACAGAAACAGAGACATTCGAGATATTAGTAATTACGTTGTCGATGGCTGTTCTTGTCAAAGCGGTTACCCTAGTCGGCGAGCTCACTGACCAATTAAGTCCAAAAGAATTTAGAATGTCCCGCAGCCGCTGGGTTAGGGGGTTGGTTTGGTCTAGTACATTTATATTAAAGTCGCCAATTAAAATAAATGAATATTTTTTTGAAAATAAAAAAATTTAAAATCAAATCCAAACGCTGGGAAAAAAAGGAGTTACTGCAGCCATTGGTGAGCGATACAATCCAATAATGTTTTATCGTCCTAATAGATTCAGTATTTATTTTTACTCCCCTCCGCTTCTAGGTCTAGTTCGGATGTATAGTTGATCTTGAGCTGAGTATAATTTAGAGAACTTTTTACAAAAATTGCCACACCACCCCCTTTGTTACGTGTCCTACAGAAAATGTTTGCCAATTCGTAATTTTCTAGTTTGAAAAAAGATACTGTTTCCGGCTTATACCCATGTTCCGAGATGACCAGTACATCAGGTTTCAGCTCATCACACATGAGTACAAGCTCGTCTAACTTATTTTGAAGCGGTTTGTGCGTTTTGATGTATGATTTTTGAATTTTGAACACTTCGAATTTGGATTATTTAAAATTTTGGATTTGTCTTGAATATATGTATGCACACCCGAGCCTGATGTATCTATACCTTCGTACAACCTGCGTCTAAAAAACAGTTTTTTTTAAATTACTACTTTGATTCCCTTCATTTGGAACGATAGGGAATGTGTTGACGGCATCTGATAAAGTCCCAATGTCTGATGTTCTGGGCTCAAGTGGGATAGAAGTAGACACACAGGAAGCAGCAGGTGAAAGGTGGGCTAGAAGGTGCTGCACAGCAACGGGAGACCGACCAGAATCAGACGAGACGCCAGGCGCATCCGCAGGAGCACCGACAACCGCAGCAGGCAAACCTTAGTCCAGTACGTGGGGTTGATCTCACCGCGCCCGCGTAGCTCTCGTGCTGAAGGCAATTGGTCGGTAAAGGTGTGCGAAGGCGCTCGTGCATTTGAGATTTGGCTGAGGATGAAGTCCGAGAAGCCAGCCCCGGTCTCAGACCAACGACAGTCCTTGGGTGTCGAGCGGCGGGCCAGACGAAGCCTCCGTGCAGCCACAGCTATCATGTCGGAAAGCACCAACTTCCCCCTCCGGTTGAGATGCTGCCCGTGTTGGGTGAATAAATGTCTCCCCAATAATGACACGTCCACCATCGCGGCTCCCACCTCCTCGAGACTCTCCCGCAGCTCCATGTTGATACCCCTCACTTCCTTGTTGATGTAGGAGTTCCAGGGATCGTGATGGCGATGAAACATTGACACCACTACAAAGTTTGTATGATTATGTGTCATAATAAACTTCTTTACTTCGTCCACGAGAACTCTAGCAGGTTGTTTATTTTTAGTGGTAACGTCTGACAGATCATTAGCCCCAGCAATTATAACCACTGTGTCGTCTTTAGTAAAATTCTCCGTCATACTGTGGGCATTGTCCAAGACAATGGGCCATAGGAGCCCCCGAACACGCGTCAACAAATACTTTACAGCATGGGGAAACCTTATTTGTTAAAAAATTTATAAAATATCTTTACCATGGCTGTCGGCGAAGACATGTATTTTTTTTGTGGGGGTTCAGTGGTTTTCTCCAAATAATGCTTTGGTTGTTTTCTAAAATTTTGCATGGTTTCTTTTTTTAAATAGGTTTTGCTATTTCGTTTTCTTTTTCTTGTTCTTCTTTTTACTTTAATGAATTCTTCGGTATTTAAATTTAAATTATTTTTATCAGGCAACAAAGAGTCAGTGTTACTTAAAGGAAAAGGAGATTGAAAGCTGCGTGCTATTATTGTCACTGTTGAACATGTTATCGACCGCCCTACTATACTCAGTCTCATTGTGCTCTTGCCATGTGTTCTGTAATCTTACATGTTCCTCCTCTAGAGTCCCTGATGGTCTGGATCATGTTACGAGCTTTCCTCATTCAGTATAAACACAACGCTGACAAGGTTCTTCATTGGTATCAGGGAGCTCCTCCGTTTGAACAGCCACTTCCTTAGCTCGTGTAGGCGTATTTTTCAGAGAACTAAGTTCATTATCTTTCTCCTCTAGTTGAAGAAGCATTGACTGGCACTGGAGAACTAAGCACGATTGCTGGTGAGTAAGCTGGTTGATACGTTCTATCAGCTCGTCCTTGGTCTTCATATGGTTGTCCTCGGTCTGAGTACCGCTGTCAGAGCGCGACTTCCTTCCGGTAAGTGTGTGATAACAACGGCGAGGCGGACAACCTGTCTTGGAGAGAGAGAGAACAGACGGGGGACGCACCATTTGATCTCGGAGCAGATCTTGAGTCGGGTGTCAGGGACCGCATGGTGACGGGATGTTGCCCACTATGCTTCTCATTAACTACAGTTAACACCGTCTTGTGGGAATCAGTCCTCACTGACGCTCCACAATTTTTTTCCGAGGCAACACCAAGATATGTCACCATTCACCAGGGTCCTCTTCAATCTATACTTATGCTTTAAAAAAATTATACAAGGCCTACCCTTTTGGGTATTGTCCAGGGTAAAGTCCATGTTAATTATTTAAATCTGGTCTAGTACATAAAATAAAATATCTACAGAATATTTCTTTTTTATTTTGGTAAAAAGATATTGTATTAATAAAGTGTGTGTGTCCATTCATTACATAGATGCAAAAAATAGGGCGATGCAGCTAGATTTGAAGATAACAGAGTGATAACAAAATTATAAAAATGTTCATGGCCACTCACACCGTTGCGTATATACCATGCGGACAGTTACACTTTAAGAACGCTGAGCAAAATTCCACGGAGGGATTGCACAATCTTCGAACTCGTTCTTGCCTGTATGGATGTATAAAAATGTTCATGGCCACTCACACCGTTGCGTATATACCATGCGGACAGTTACACTTTAAGAACGCTGAGCAAAATTCCACGGAGGGATTGCACAATCTTCGAACTCGTTCTTGCCTGTATGGATGTATAAAAATGTTCATGGCCACTCACACCGTTGCGTATATATCATGCGGACAGTTACACTTTAAGAACGCTGAGCAAAATTCCACGGAGGGATTGCACAATCTTCGAACTCGTTCTTGCCTGTATGGATGTATAAAAATGTTCATGGCCACTCACACCGTTGCGTATATACCATGCGGACAGTTACACTTTAAGAACGCTGAGCAAAATTCCACGGAGGGATTGCACAATCTTCGAACTCGTTCTTGCCTGTATGGATGTATAAAATAGCCTTAATGCAAAATGTCAAGGCTTAAGTCCAATCCGTTCTTGAGATACCGTGCAAACAGGCAAACAGATACGAGTATAAGACAAATTTAACCAACCCTCTGATTGGTAGGCTTTGCTAACGCTAACCCATAAATATTTCAGTACAAAACGGCCGACTTTCCGTGTACACTTTCATGGCTGACGCTGACACGTTGTATATCCGCTTATCCGGAATTACGTGTGATTTTTACATGGAAAACTTATCTGATGAGCCTCCGGTTCCGACTGGTATAAGAATGAATCCTCACGAGACAGGAAGACACCGCATAATGACTCAGCCGACGCGACGAGGACGGTGTTACGTTACCGGAAGTGACAATTACTGAATCATCTCGCGAACGTACAATCAGCCAGAAGCAAGCGAGGACGCACGTCCCTAATGATCCCAGGAAATCCAATATCACTGCTCTGCTTCATCCATTGCCTGTGGTGACCCATTGACCGCGAGGATTTCCAGTGTTTCTCTCAGTCACTACTACGCATACGAGGTGATGACTCAACCCACTATAACCTTTTGCGGCGTGGGCGGCTTAGTGGGGTGACTCACACAGAACGGTAACTCTCCGCCTCCACACCTCCTTGTTACGTAGTATTTACTTGTAGTACCTTTCACTGTTTTCGCCCTTTAAAACTTTATATGTTATGTAGGTGTTTATGTATTAGTGTTTATTACTCTTTAGTCAATTGCTGGAACTTAGCACAATTATACAATTACAATTATAAGATTTAAACACTCTTTTGTAATTTTCTGTGAATGGTATTCAGTATTTTGTATCAGTGACCAAAGTTTTATTTATTGAAATTGACATCTTTTTAATAAAGGAGCTGCTAAATAGACACAGTGTTCTATCATTATTGTAAACGATTACTCTTACACTCTGGCGTTTCAGTGATCAAGGGATGTCTCGAACTAAGCAGCAATCGATGTGTTATAACAAGCGGTTCCCACAGCACGGGATAGAAGCGTACATAGTTTCTTTGTCGTCTTCCGCCGACAAGCTCTGTAGTTGGCGAGGTTTGACAGTTCATAGCTGGTTTCGTTAATGATAAGTTTCAAAGGTTAGTGTGACGCGACGAGCCTCCACATAGCTGCTGGTTTGGCAGATTGCTTTGGTTGTATATTAGTTATACCTGTAAGCGTAGCTCAGTGTAAAAATCCTTTCATTCAAGAAGTTGAATCCTTCATGTCTTTGGGAAGTTAATAAAAAGATTTTATGTCCATAGAAAAAGAATTGATTTTTCGTAAGAATTTAATCTATCAGTCTATTGATTAATGTTAGGTTTTTCCGGGTAGAGTATTATTTTGTAGTGAGAGGAATGCATTTTTTTGCTGAAAAACATAGATTAATGTATGAAAAATAAGAAGACGTGACAGTGTTTGGATACAATCCCTCCGAAAGTGTTTACGACAACCTGTCCTTCCTGCCCAGGACCCAGATCTGCTGTAACACGTCATTACAAACACGGTTGTCTGATCACACAGTGGTAGTAATATAGCAGTGTGAAAGTCTCTTGACCAGAATCCATCTACAGGAATCCATTATTATTTCCAACAGTATATAAAAAACATAATGAGAAATTGTTTGTGTTTGCAAGTACTTTGCACGAATTCACTTGCAAGTAAGTCACGAAACTGATGTACCTAATAACATAACAAAAGATTCCTACAAAGACGCATTTATTGTTACGACCAATCCGTCGAGTGACAAGTTTCGAGCTCATGAGAGTCTGGGTCATGGGGGGCAAAAATAAATTGATAACAAATCAGTTAATTTCTGGTTTAACTCTCCCATTGTTGGGCTATTTATGAAAACCTGTTCCTAAAAAACAAGAATATATTTAAATGCAACTGGTATCGCAGATCTTAAAATACCTATTACTTCACTCTGGTTCTCAAATACTCACGTGATTAATGACAGTTTCTTTGAATCTGTCAGATTTCATTGTTGCTAATCAATAGAGTAGTCAATTATTTCTCAGAAAAAATGCTACAGACATCTTTTACTATAAGGAATTAAGTATGCGGACACTTGTTAAATACTGCACTTGAAGTTAAGCACCCAAATATCCTTTCTGAACACTTCCAAAACATATATTTTACTGATATTTCAGGCGTTTTGTCTGACTGTAGTAAAAGGTGCGCTGACTGAGACAGAAATACTAAAAACTTTAAGCTCTATAAATGAGATTCCGTATTTGAGCAACTGTTTAAATTTATATTTACTTTTCTTGGTATTTTTCAATAAAATGGGCCCACATAGGAGCCAAGATGTTAAACAAAAATGTATTCTTCCTAATAGTATGAGTGATGACATTTTCACTAAGCTTAATATTTTTCAATCTGTCCAGCCATTGTAATGTGGTCCACGGGAACAAATAACCACAAGCCGACTTATCCAGTAAACCTAAAGGATAGGTTTCCTTACGCTCAGCTATTAAATACGTTATAGTATCGACATGTTCCAAATTATTGCACTGTTATTTCAAAATAGCAAACCATTGCAATATTACTGTAGTGCTCTCAAATGTTTTGTCTCCTACAATTTTATTTTCTTACAAGTTTTGCTATTTAGTTTAATTTCCAACCTTCAGTTTATGTGTAACGCGGGCTATTTTATTGACAGTATTGCAGCAACTAATCGATGACGTGGTACCCTTCGAGGATCAGTGAACGACCTCTGATTTATAAATATCGTTATTTGCTCGAACGCAATGTAAAGTACTATTTCATAGTGATAAAAACACGTGGACTTTCAATAATATTCTAAGGACTTCAATAAAACGATATACGTTTGTAAAGCATTCTCAATCGCAGAGGCTGCTCTGGTGCCAATTTCTATTGAAATAGAATACTCTGTTAATAATACAAACCTGCTTCAAAGAAGGTGGGTGACAATATACTGCTGGAGCGCTTTGTTCTTTCCAGTCACTGATGGAAGATTAGCTTTTGATTTAGCTCCTTTTGATAAATCCTTTAATTTTTAAACGGATATGGCTAAAAGAATATTATAAACGGTGGGGATAGTACCAAAGGTGTAGCATCAATGTGGATTCGAATTAATGACGATTATTGTCACTAGATTATATTTATTTATACAATATCGGTCAATAATGGCGATGCAGTTCAATGGCGTTACTAGCTTTAGCTGTTTAGAGTAATAATTTTACCATGAACATCCACTTCAGCTGTTCCAAGGCTATTTTCACACACGCAACATGTAGTCAGTTAAACCGATACCTAGGTATGTCTCAATCCACCAGATTTATTCGCTATAATATTTTAATCATGAATACATTAACTAGACTAGACAAGTCTGCGCAATAGTTTTAAACATCTGTAGTTACGTACTATGTGTTTAAATCTCCATTATTAAAAAAATGTACCTTTACTTCTATAGAAATAATTCGATATTGGAGTTAAAATTTTAAGTTTTCGGCAGTATTATATTTATCATCTACATGTTAAACTCTGAGCTTCTAAACGCATAGATGAATTTATCCAATGGCGGCAGTGGTGTATACCACGTAACACTCATTTCTGTACAGTAGGCTCTACACAGTTATATTCACTACCATCTGCAGAACGGAGTCAATTATACTTATCTTGAAGACCTATTCAATCTGCTGCTGGTGAAGTAATGTTCTAATGGATGACCTCAGAACATAAAGTTGCTAAGTGTCGTTTACCAAAACAGCCATTGTCATGAGTAATACATTGGAACTTGTGATGTATGAACTTGCAGCTAAAGATTGTAGTGGATACGTCCGTAAACAAAAACCGTTGCAAAATGAAGTCGATATATTAAAATCTGGAAATTACAACAATAACTTTATAAAATGACAATGAAAAAATTATAATTGTAGTATAAAAGTCAAAAAACACCTTATATGAAGCTATTATGCATTAAAGCTGAAAATCGTATATATTCACCCCTCTGTGTGTGTTTTTGTATGCAATGGTACATTGTGCTCATGAATCAAGTGGGTTATATTGCTATTATTTTTTTTTCCTCACAGCATACTGAAGTTTTCATGCTTAGAGAACTTCCCAACGTACCTTTTAATAGTTTTAGGGTTTGAAAGTAATTTTCTGTAATTTTACTATTTTGAGAAAATTGATAATGATCTCCTGAGGTAATTTTTAAAAGCTTTTAATTTAATATGTATAGTTTTATTATACGTTGTTGTTATTAACATATTATATAAGTTAAGTTTAATTTATTTGGGAAATATAGGGAAATACATCCCCTTATCAGAAGTTAATATTTCAGTTGGTACGAATATACTGTGCATACACCCAGAAGTTGATGGTGTAAACATTACATCATTGTAGTATAATGCTATAACGCTGGTGTAAGGTTACCGATGGCAGGGCTAAACAGTTTACGGGCCGTATGCTGGATACTGTAGGCCTAGATGGGTGCTCAGTCCCTATAATCCCGTTACTATAGCAGCTCGATGTGATTGAATCAACGCAAATACCTGATCCCTGTATCGTGCTCACCGTACCTCAGGTGAATCATACGCTGTTGCATGTTGTCTTTAAAATGTTTTTTAAAAATAATTTAATTTTTAAGGGTACCTCTCATGCCCAGACCTCATGGATTCTCCCAACCTGATATCTCATCCTGAATAAGGATCTCGCGCCAAATAAGGTGGCCAAAATAACACCACATCCCTTCATTATACGTCAGTTACAGAAAAATTCAAACGAGCTGATTGTGAACATGTGAATGTAACGTTTTCATATTCCGTTAAAGATATAATCTAAATCATTGCAATGGCACCAACACGAGTTGCCTTTAGACGAACTTCTATCGCAAGAAAGAATGTCTTATGTGCATAGTTTCGGTTTTTACTCGAAGACCACAGTCTGTAGGGTGTGGAAAAAACTAATTCCTTCATAGAACGACGAACTGACAGCGTAGAAAGATGATAATGTTGTCACATCTCTCCAGCCACCCCAGGAAACTTCGAGACAGTGTACAAAAAGAGTATTCTCTGTACAGCTTCCATAACTATATCCCGATCATTGTTCCAGAAAGTGGTGTAAAACACGTTAATTGGCAGCTTATAATGAGTGCTACACACAACTGGCATTACAGACAGTCAGGATGATGTATCTAAACGGATACTGCAATGAAAGGGTTAACTAGTTATTTACTAAGTAGTTTAACAAATTACTTTACTTGCTAAACCCTTTCCTAGGCAGTATATAACAAGTGCTTCATACATTTGAAATTAGGATCTTTATAGTGCCATACAAGAAGACTTCATCACTGACTAGACGGATGATCGAGATAACCGGAACCACATTTCTCGTAGCTTCGAAACATGATTGCTTCGGAAAAGATCAACTCTGAATATATCGGAACACAAAGTTCTTCCCTCTTGAATTTGCAGGCCGAACAAAAAATCAAGCTTTCTGTTCCTACAAATCTTCTGTTTCCATGTTCTTGCAGTTTTATTGTCCCCAACCAAGTCTGAAAGCGTAAGCAACCGGTGTAAACGGCAACGGTAGTATATTGTGTTAGTGTTAGGGAAGTTCCACTTGTATCCAAAAATGAATTTTATTATTGCTGGGAAGTAATTAGGAATGATGGATTCCATTTCGGCGGTATTGTTCTTGTTACGGGCTGTTAACTTGTAAAGATAGCTTCATTGTTCTCAACTCCTTAACGGAGCAGTAGAACAATAAGGTGTATTGTTCGTACTGCAAATGAGATCAACAAGTTGGTTTATTACCCGTTCTGGTGAAGAGTGGCTGCTAAAATATAGAATCGTAAATGCTTAAGCGATAATAATAATCGTTCACTTCATCTATGTTGATGATTAATTAGCTTTGTTACAATCGTCTATCTATCTATATTCGTGTTCCAGAACCGGCTTTCATGGCCATAGATCACTTAATTTTTTCATTACTTTTATCTAAATTAGTGTTTTGCATGTTATATTAATCTAACAAATTATTCTAACTTAATTTTTCACTAATTAATTAGTACGAAATTGTGTGCATGGTTTTTATGTAAAGGGTACCGTATATTGTTTTGAATTTGCTACAAGCAATTCAATATTTGATTTGTAAGTATTTATTTAGTACGGTACTAATAATCTGTTGTTCTCTTTTATTGTGATTTAAATATTCGCAATCGTTTAACAATGAATTTAAATACTAAAATGATATCATCGTTGTGATAGCATCGTTATGAACGAGATCATCGTTATATTTTACAACAATACACAAACGTGACGATACACGTTCCTCTCTTATTGTGTACAAACTCCACACATAACGTTTAATCACGTACTAAGTCACCGTGGCAGAATAATTTTCGGAGTTTCGTAGCAAGGTAGTAACGTGAGGGGCTCCTGTAGTATCAAGATGGTTGACATGAACGCTTTCAGTAACATAGGCTTTAAGTATTATCAACTTTAGTGTTATGGTTTGATGTAATTTTACACCTAAAGAAGAGAGATTTACACTAGATTTGGAAACTTCTTGTGTCCTTCTGTAAAATAGAACAGTATAAAATGTAAATAACAATTATATTATTTTGTATAAACATATATTGTAACAACGAATCTAAACAAAGAATATTAAAACATGTCGGTATGATAGTTGCTTCCGTATTTTCGTTGAAATATACAAAATGACTTTTTGTAGCCCATATACATAGGTATATATTGGTAATAATGTATACATGATGCAGTAACCAATATCAGACAAGCAGAATGAGAGCTCAACTTCTACTTCCGGATGAATTTACTTTCGAAGGGAATGTCAAACGTGAATCCGAAAGTTGTTGTCGTTAATTGGAGAGCGAGAGCCTCAAATGACGTGGGAAGTCCCACGGTCGGCCGAGAAGCTCGAGTGTGGGTGTGTAGACTGGAAACAGAACACTGTAGACTCCACCGTTTGTTTTGTAACTTCTCTTCTCTCAATAACAAGCTTGACTTGTCTTGGCCACCCAATAACAAACATATTTGTGTAATCACTGAACAGAAGGATACGTAGAAGTTCTTATTCACGACAACATTCTACTGTGTGGGTGTGAAGACTGGAAACAGAACACTGTAGACTCCACAGTTTGTTTTGTAACTTCTCTTCTCTCAATAACAAGCTTGACTTGTCTTGGCCACCCAATAACAAACATATTTGTGTAATCACTGAACAGAAGGATACGTAGAAGTTCTTATTCACGACAACATTCTACTGTGTGGGTGTGAAGACTGGAAACAGAACACTGTAGACTCCACCGTTTGTTTTGTAACTTCTCTTCTCTCAATAACAAGCTTGACTTGTCTTGGCCACCCAATAACAAACATATTTGTGTAATCACTGAACAGAAGGATACGTAGAAGTTCTTATTCACGACAACATTCTACTGTGTGGGTGTGAAGACTGGAAACAGAACACTGTAGACTCCACCGTTTGTTTTGTAACTTCTCTTCTCTCAGTAACAAGCTTGACTTGTCTTGGCCACCCAATAACAAACATATTTGTGTAATCACTGAACAGAAGGATACGTAGAAGTTCTTATTCACGACAACATTCTACTGTGTGGGTGTGAAGACTGGAAACAGAACACTGTAGACTCCACCGTTTGTTTTGTAACTTCTCTTCTCTCAATAACAAGCTTGACTTGTCTTGGCCACCCAATAACAAACATATTTGTGTAATCACTGAACAGAAGGATACGTAGAAGTTCTTATTCACGACAACATTCTACTGTGTGGGTGTGAAGACTGGAAACAGAACACTGTAGACTCCACCGTTTGTTTTGTAACTTCTCTTCTCTCAGTAACAAGCTTGACTTGTCTTGGCCACCCAATAACAAACATATTTGTGTAATCACTGAACAGAAGGATACGTAGAAGTTCTTATTCACGACAACATTCTACTGTGTGGGTGTGAAGACTGGAAACAGAACACTGTAGACTCCACCGTTTGTTTTGTAACTTCTCTTCTCTCAGTAACAAGCTTGACTTGTCTTGGCCACCCAATAACAAACATATTTGTGTAATCACTGAACAGAAGGATACGTAGAAGTTCTTATTCACGACAACATTCTACTGTGTGGGTGTGAAGACTGGAAACAGAACACTGTAGACTCCACCGTTTGTTTTGTAACTTCTCTTCTCTCAATAACAAGCTTGACTTGTCTTGGCCACCCAATAACAAACATATTTGTGTAATCACTGAACAGAAGGATACGTAGAAGTTCTTATTCACGACAACATTCTACTGTGTGGGTGTGAAGACTGGAAACAGAACACTGTAGACTCCACCGTTTGTTTTGTAACTTCTCTTCTCTCAGTAACAAGCTTGACTTGTCTTGGCCACCCAATAACAAACATATTTGTGTAATCACTGAACAGAAGGATACGTAGAAGTTCTTATTCACGACAACATTCTACTGTGTGGGTGTGAAGACTGGAAACAGAACACTGTAGACTCCACCGTTTGTTTTGTAACTTCTCTTCTCTCAATAACAAGCTTGACTTGTCTTGGCCACCCAATAACAAACATATTTGTGTAATCACTGAACAGAAGGATACGTAGAAGTTCTTATTCACGACAACATTCTACTGTGTGGGTGTGAAGACTGGAAACAGAACACTGTAGACTCCACCGTTTGTTTTGTAACTTCTCTTCTGTCAGTAACAAGCTTGACTTGTCTTGGCCACCCAATAACAAACATATTTGTGTAATCACTGAACAGAAGGATACGTAGAAGTTCTTATTCACGACAACATTCTATTGTGTGGGTGTGAAGACTGGAAACAGAACACTGTAGACTCCACCGTTTGTTTTGTAACTTCTCTTCTCTCAGTAACAAGCTTGACTTGTCTTGGCCACCCAATAACAAACATATTTGTGTAATCACTGAACAGAAGGATACGTAGAAGTTCTTATTCACGACAACATTCTACTGTGTGGGTGTGAAGACTGGAAACAGAACACTGTAGACTCCACCGTTTGTTTTGTAACTTCTCTTCTGTCAGTAACAAGCTTGACTTGTCTTGGCCACCCAATAACAAACATATTTGTGTAATCACTGAACAGAAGGATACGTAGAAGTTCTTATTCACGACAACATTCTACTGTGTGGGTGTGAAGACTGGAAACAGAACACTGTAGACTCCACCGTTTGTTTAGTAACTTCTCTTCTGTCAGTAACAAGCTTGACTTGTCTTGGCCACCCAATAACAAACATATTTGTGTAATCACTGAACAGAAGGATACGTAGAAGTTCTTATTCACGACAACATTCTACTGTGTGGGTGTGAAGACTGGAAACAGAACACTGTAGACTCCACCGTTTGTTTTGTAACTTCTCTTCTCTCAGTAACAAGCTTGACTTGTCTTGGCCACCCAATAACAAACATATTTGTGTAATCACTGAACAGAAGGATACGTAGAAGTTCTTATTCACGACAACATTCTACTGTGTGGGTGTGAAGACTGGAAACAGAACACTGTAGACTCCACCGTTTGTTTTGTAACTTCTCTTCTCTCAGTAACAAGCTTGACTTGTCTTGGCCACCCAATAACAAACATATTTGTGTAATCACTGAACAGAAGGATACGTAGAAGTTCTTATTCACGACAACATTCTACTGTGTGGGTGTGAAGACTGGAAACAGAACACTGTAGACTCCACCGTTTGTTTTGTAACTTCTCTTCTCTCAGTAACAAGCTTGACTTGTCTTGGCCACCCAATAACAAACATATTTGTGTAATCACTGAACAGAAGGATACGTAGAAGTTCTTATTCACGACAACATTCTATTGTGTGGACACATACGACGATTATTCAACTACAGACCCATTGCTTTACTAAGTCGCTTTCGAAATTGTTAGACAATACTGTTATATTAAACATTTTGTACGCAATGGTGTACTACCTACCATATTTTTACAAGAAAAAAATTTCCGTATGGCATTTATTGACACATAATGTGTTTTCAATATTATAAAGGCAAAATGATGGTTTACAATCACTTGTAACCCTTAAAATAATTACAGTATTTTTGATAAAAACACATAAATATCTTTAGTAATTTAAAATATCTGTATATTTAGCAGAGAGAGTGTACTAATACTAACTTATACTAATAACCCACGACAGGCAAATCTATAACCCTGTAATAAGACGAAATCTTCACAATAAACCATGCATAAACACTAACAATAATAACAACAACTTTAACTCGTACTTCTATAGATCACAAATGTTCTGTTTATTTAGCAGAGAGAGTGTACTAATACTAACTTATACTAATAACCCACGACAGGCAAATCTATAACCCTGTAATAAGACGAAATCTTCACAATAAACCATGCATAAACACTAACAATAATAATAACAACTTTAACTCGTACTTCTGTAGATCACAAATGTTCTGTATATTTAGCAGAGAGAGTGTACTAATACTAACTTATACTAATAACCCACGACAGGCAAATCTATAACCCTGTAATAAGACGAAATCTTCACAATAAACCATGCATAAACACTAACAATAATAACAACAACTTTAACTCGTACTTCTGTAGATCACAAATGTTCTGTATATTTAGCAGAGAGAGTGTACTAATACTAACTTATACTAATAACCCACGACAGGCAAATCTATAACCCTGTAATAAGACGAAATCTTCACAATAAACCATGCATAAACACTAACAATAATAACAACAACTTTAACTCGTACTTCTGTAGATCACAAATGTTCTGTTTATTTAGCAGAGAGAGTGTACTAATACTAACTTATACTAATAACCCACGACAGGCAAATCTATAACCCTGTAATAAGACGAAATCTTCACAATAAACCATGCATAAACACTAACAATAATAACAACAACTTTAACTCGTACTTCTGTAGATCACAAATGTTCTGTATATTTAGCAGAGAGAGTGTACTAATACTAACTTATACTAATAACCCACGACAGGCAAATCTATAACCCTGTAATAAGACGAAATCTTCACAATAAACCATGCATAAACACTAACAATAATAACAACAACTTTAACTCGTACTTCTGTAGATCACAAATGTTCTGTATATTTAGCAGAGAGAGTGTACTAATACTAACTTATACTAATAACCCACGACAGGCAAATCTATAACCCTGTAATAAGACGAAATCTTCACAATAAACCATGCATAAACACTAACAATAATAACAACAACTTTAACTCGTACTTCTGTAGATCACAAATGTTCTGTATATTTAGCAGAGAGAGTGTACTAATACTAACTTATACTAATAACCCACGACAGGCAAATCTATAACCCTGTAATAAGACGAAATCTTCACAATAAACCATGCATAAACACTAACAATAATAACAACAACTTTAACTCGTACTTCTGTAGATCACAAATGTTCTGTATATTTAGCAGAGAGAGTGTACTAATACTAACTTATACTAATAACCCACGACAGGCAAATCTATAACCCTGTAATAAGACGAAATCTTCACAATAAACCATGCATAAACACTAACAATAATAACAACAACTTTAACTCGTACTTCTGTAGATCACAAATGTTCTGTATATTTAGCAGAGAGAGTGTACTAATACTAACTTATACTAATAACCCACGACAGGCAAATCTATAACCCTGTAATAAGACGAAATCTTCACAATAAACCATGCATAAACACTAACAATAATAACAACAACTTTAACTCGTACTTCTGTAGATCACAAATGTTCTGTATATTTAGCAGAGAGAGTGTACTAATACTAACTTATACTAATAACCCACGACAGGCAAATCTATAACCCTGTAATAAGACGAAATCTTCACAATAAACCATGCATAAACACTAACAATAATAACAACAACTTTAACTCGTACTTCTGTAGATCACAAATGTTCTGTATATTTAGCAGAGAGAGAGTGTACTAATACTAACTTATACTAATAACCCACGACAGGCAAATCTATAACCCTGTAATAAGACGAAATCTTCACAATAAACCATGCATAAACACTAACAATAATAACAACAACTTTAACTCGTACTTCTGTAGATCACAAATGTTCTGTATATTTAGCAGAGAGAGTGTACTAATACTAACTTATACTAATAACCCACGACAGGCAAATCTATAACCCTGTAATAAGACGAAATCTTCACAATAAACCATGCATAAACACTAACAATAATAACAACAACTTTAACTCGTACTTCTGTAGATCACAAATGTTCTGTATATTTAGCAGAGAGAGTGTACTAATACTAACTTATACTAATAACCCACGACAGGCAAATCTATAACCCTGTAATAAGACGAAATCTTCACAATAAACCATGCATAAACACTAACAATAATAACAACAACTTTAACTCGTACTTCTGTAGATCACAAATGTTCTGTTTATTTAGCAGAGAGAGTGTACTAATACTAACTTATACTAATAACCCACGACAGGCAAATCTATAACCCTGTAATAAGACGAAATCTTCACAATAAACCATGCATAAACACTAACAATAATAACAACAACTTTAACTCGTACTTCTGTAGATCACAAATGTTCTGTTTATTTAGCAGAGAGAGTGTACTAATACTAACTTATACTAATAACCCACGACAGGCAAATCTATAACCCTGTAATAAGACGAAATCTTCACAATAAACCATGCATAAACACTAACAATAATAACAACAACTTTAACTCGTACTTCTGTAGATCACAAATGTTCTGTATATTTAGCAGAGAGAGTGTACTAATACTAACTTATACTAATAACCCACGACAGGCAAATCTATAACCCTGTAATAAGACGAAATCTTCACAATAAACCATGCATAAACACTAACAATAATAACAACAACTTTAACTCGTACTTCTGTAGATCACAAATGTTCTGTATATTTAGCAGAGAGAGTGTACTAATACTAACTTATACTAATAACCCACGACAGGCAAATCTATAACCCTGTAATAAGACGAAATCTTCACAATAAACCATGCATAAACACTAACAATAATAACAACAACTTTAACTCGTACTTCTGTAGATCACAAATGTTCTGTTTATTTAGCAGAGAGAGTGTACTAATACTAACTTATACTAATAACCCACGACAGGCAAATCTATAACCCTGTAATAAGACGAAATCTTCACAATAAACCATGCATAAACACTAACAATAATAACAACAACTTTAACTCGTACTTCTGTAGATCACAAATGTTCTGCTTATTTAGCAGAGAGAGTGTACTAATACTAACTTATACTAATAACCCACGACAGGCAAATCTATAACCCTGTAATAAGACGAAATCTTCACAATAAACCATGCATAAACACTAACAATAATAACAACAACTTTAACTCGTACTTCTGTAGATCACAAATGTTCTGTATATTTAGCAGAGAGAGTGTACTAATACTAACTTATACTAATAACCCACGACAGGCAAATCTATAACCCTGTAATAAGACGAAATCTTCACAATAAACCATGCATAAACACTAACAATAATAACAACAACTTTAACTCGTACTTCTGTAGATCACAAATGTTCTGTTTATTTAGCAGAGAGAGTGTACTAATACTAACTTATACTAATAACCCACGACAGGCAAATCTATAACCCTGTAATAAGACGAAATCTTCACAATAAACCATGCATAAACACTAACAATAATAACAACAACTTTAACTCGTACTTCTGTAGATCACAAATGTTCTGTTTATTTAGCAGAGAGAGTGTACTAATACTAACTTATACTAATAACCCACGACAGGCAAATCTATAACCCTGTAATAAGACGAAATCTTCACAATAAACCATGCATAAACACTAACAATAATAACAACAACTTTAACTCGTACTTCTGTAGATCACAAATGTTCTGTATATTTAGCAGAGAGAGTGTACTAATACTAACTTATACTAATAACCCACGACAGGCAAATCTATAACCCTGTAATAAGACGAAATCTTCACAATAAACCATGCATAAACACTAACAATAATAACAACAACTTTAACTCGTACTTCTGTAGATCACAAATGTTCTGTATATTTAGCAGAGAGAGTGTACTAATACTAACTTATACTAATAACCCACGACAGGCAAATCTATAACCCTGTAATAAGACGAAATCTTCACAGTAAACCATGCATAAACACTAACAATAATAACAACAACTTTAACTCGTACTTCTGTAGATCACAAATGTTCTGTTTATTTAGCAGTGAGAGTGTACTAATACTAACTTATACTAATAACCCACGACAGGCAAATCTATAACCCTGTAATAAGACGAAATCTTCACAATAAACCATGCATAAACACTAACAATAATAACAACAACTTTAACTCGTACTTCTGTAGATCACAAATAATGTTCTGTATATTTAGCAGAGAGAGTGTACTAATACTAACTTATACTAATAACCCACGACAGGCAAATCTATAACCCTGTAATAAGACGAAATCTTCACAATAAACCATGCATAAACACTAACAATAATAACAACAACTTTAACTCGTACTTCTGTAGATCACAAATGTTCTGTTTATTTTATTTACTCGTATATTGTTGGGCTAAGTGGCTTTGTGTCTATTTTATACCTTTATTGACAAAAGTCAAACAAGTTTATACATCTTCCATCGTTCTACTTCCAAATGTTGTATTCCCGATTCGACCTTGAGGATTCTACAGTCTCAGAAGCAAACGTCTGGAGAATAAACAGATTTGCCTCCAAGGTTTGGACGTAGGAGCTGTAACTTGCATACAGGTAGTCTTTGTAACTTTGTCGGCCGAGACAAGAGACGAAACACAACACTTCGCCAGATTAAAGAGAAGCCCCTGTCCCACAGTTGTCTGAATACCCCGCTTCACGTCTTCAAACAAGAGAAGTAGGATGCGCTACCCAAGCGCTTAAGTGGTGAAATATAAGATTAAAAATTAGTGGGGTCACAAACGAACCCTTCAAACAAAAACATCTCTTTACCAATCTTTGTGCAATCAATGTTGAAATGAGGAATAAAAGCACTTAAGCAAAAAAAAAGCGGGGCTTAAAATGAATGAAATGATAAAAACTACTACAAATATAAAAATACTATACAAATATTCATGACTAACAAAAGGCTTTCATCACTAATTTAGTACATATTATAATTGTTTGTTATTACATAGTAATAATAATTTTCTAGATATCAATAATAATAATAATACAACATGCTCGCGCTTAAATATTACACAAGCTAATATTAATAAATAGTAAGATTGAATTTTGTATAGTACGTTTGGTTTATAATATTTTAAGACTTATGTGTTAGTTATTCAAAATAAACGAAAATGTAAAATATTTGCAAGAATAAGCAGTTAAACTAAAGATTAATTTAAAATGTACAATTTTAAATCAATAATTAAGCTGACTAAAATAAAAAATATATATAAAATATGGAAAATCCAACGATAAAAGAAGCTGTATAATTAGATACGATAAAATGACTATATTCGAAAATTGAATTTTGTTCAGTACAATAAATCTAAAAGACAATAAAGTGTACGTAATGCAACAACTTTATAAACTTGTCGATATTGTCAGTTCCACCCCCTCTTGTCCAGTATAGGTAACAGCACAGATTTATTATAAAGGGGATTTTTGGTCCCCTACACAAATTGATACTAATGTTGAGAAAAATCCATGTCATATTATAACTATTTTCTCTACACTATGAGATTTTGTGTAAGTAAGCGTAACTCAGTGGTGCTTTTGTCGCAATCGTGTTAACATGTGTGGTAAACATTCACTCGTACTAGTAGGCTAGGTAGTACTGGCTGGTTTACTGTTGGCTGTACTATTGTATGTGAAGTCATTGTTGTGAAGGCGCGGCGAGTAGTGAGGCAGGTGTACGGGTTTGCATGTGAAAATGCCTCATTAGTTCGTGAATTGAATTATATAGTTTATGTCCGTGTTGGGTGGAAATTACCCACACGGCCGAGACAAGACATTAAGCTGTTCGCGGAGAGCGTTGTAAAAACTACCACGATGAATGAATGAATAATGGGTACAAAAATGCGCGTAGTGCGGTCCCGAGCCAAAGCCCGCCGAGATGTCTTCGCGCTCCCCGCAAACCTGTTCCTCTTCCCCGCTGTTTTCTGGGTTGGGGCCTTGGCGTGCGTGTCTGCCGAGCTGCCGTCCTCCTGTCCCACCACTCGCTAAACTGCAGCTGGTCAGTTAGGAGCTGTGGAATGTCCAACGTATCCTTGGCGAGGGTTGAGGGAGATTCTAAACAAAACAAAATACATTAAAAAAAACTTCAATATACAGCCAATTAAAAATAAACATTAAACTTTAATTTTGTGTAGAGAGATAATATAACCCACCAAAGAGCATAGCAAAAATACACGTTACTCTGGTGTGGAGGCTAAGTTTGACATATAATCAATCACTATAAAGAAATAAGTTGACAGTATCCAATATTAGGTTTTTTTAAACGGCCAAATTTGATTTAGTCTGTGTTTTGCACATAATACTAACTATGAAACATCCAATAAACAATTCATAACGTTAAGGTTATATGAGTACGGGTAGATTTTGTTATGGTGGCCTTGTTTACACGTGGAGGCAATAAATAAACAACCCTTAGCGTTAAGGCTTGTAGGAATACGGATACGTGTTATAGAGTGCGTGTTGTGCACAAGTGGACTAACTATGAGACAATTAACATTCTGTAATATTGAGATTTATGGAAAGATGTGATCTGATGTAGGCTGGGTTGTACACACGAGGAGGCAATAAATAAACAACCCTTAGCGTTAAGGCTTGTAGGAATACGGATACGTGTTATAGAGTGCGTGTTGTGCACAAGTGGACTAACTATGAGACAATTAACATTCTGTAATATTGAGATTTATGGAAAGATGTGATCTGATGTAGGCTGGGTTGTACACACGAGGAGGCAATAAATAAACAACCCTTAGCGTTAAGGCTTGTAGGAATACGGATACGTGTTATAGAGTGCGTGTTGTGCACAAGTGGACTAACTATGAGACAATTAACATTCTGTAATATTGAGATTTATGGAAAGATGTGATCTGATGTAGGCTGGGTTGTACACACGAGGAGGCAATAAATAAACAACCCTTAGCGTTAAGGCTTGTAGGAATACGGATACGTGTTATAGAGTGCGTGTTGTGCACAAGTGGACTAACTATGAGACAATTAAAATTCTGTAATATTGAGATTTATGGAAAGAGGGGATCTGATGTAGGCTTGGTTGTGCTCACAATGTATTAACGATGATAAATAACAGAAAAAGACAATTATATGTAATTAGTTTTAAATGTTAGATTTTACACTAATTATAATTTTATCATTGTGGCCTTGGTGTTCAATGTTTTATGTGGGTGTGTTACACGTGCCCTGTTTTGAATCTAAATAATATAACCAACGTAATTTTGTATTATTATGAGTTGGGAATGAAAACGTTTTATTTCTTCGCCATCTATATAGTACATAAAGTTTATTGTATATAGCAAAACATTTTTAATCTGTACTTAATTAAAATTCAATCCAATTAAAGAGATATAAAACATTATAATTATTATTTTTAGCCTTGGCTTGCTCCTCTATGCTTGTTTGTTTACCCAAGTATTAGTTTTCAAAATTCCTTACCTACAGGCTGTTGACAGTTGGTTTGAAATGTCACCAACAACTCAAGTAAACACCTATGATGGGATCTTTATGACCCCACTGAATTTTAAGTTCTTATTTCACAAGCGCTTATGTCACGCATCCCACTTCCCTTGTTTGAATTGTGGGGTAGATCAGACAATTCCGGATCAAGTGAAAGCCCATAGATTATTTTTGGATCCAGTTACGTGTAGTGTGTTTTTGTCCCTTGTCTCGGCCAACTAAGTTACCTCTAAGATATTACATGTGCTAGGCACAATGACGCCAGGTGAGAGTCCTTGACGTGAACTTCGAGATTCAGTCTAAGAACTTGATATAACTAAGAGTCATCTGAAGTCCCTGCATCTTTAAAAACTATTCTCATATCTTCCTCGTCTACATCATAATAATCTGTGTTAAGGTAACGCTTGGAAAGTTAAAATTATGGGATTGCTCTGTTCGGCTTCCTTTAGTGAGCTGTGGCTACACAAAGATGTGACTGTTAGGTCTGACTACGATACAATGACATCCAGAGCCTCTAAATGGACAACTGTGGTGTTTCATGCACATATATGGAGAGCAAAGTATAGAGTTTGGTTTATGGATTTTCAATATTATAGGTAGATGCAGGGCATATTTACCCTCTTAATATGTTACACAATTTTTGTGTTTCGTATCCAATGAAGATGATGATGCTATGAATTAGTGTTTAGTTTCATGGATTTCCTATATGATTACATGCAGGGCAAATTTACCCTCTTAATACTTGGTATTATTTTTTCGTAGAGCAATGATATTAAGTAGTGTGCAGTTTTATGGATTTCTTAAACGTTTAATTGTTATCGAGAGTTAGTCTTTTAATGTAGTTGTGGGTTTTCTGTGGGCAAAGATGACGAGTATTTAAAGCAGGATTTAGTTTAAAATGAAAGAACATCTCGTACAAAAATAGTTTAAATGGAAGACGCCCACAATTAATTAATGTCATATATTCCCGCACTGGACTTGACCTTTACGGCGAACGAGATAATTGAATGCCGTTGAATATTCACTGACACAAAGGTTAATCGTAGAGCTGAACTGAGTTTTCATTACTGCAGTGGACTGGGGGTAGGTGGTGGTTGTGCGGTGGGACTGTTGAATATTCACTGACACAAAGGTCAATCGTAGAGCTGAACTGAGTTTTCATTACTGCAGTGGACTGGGGGTAGGTGGTGGTTGTGCGGTGGGACTGTTGAATATTCACTGACACAAAGGTTAATCGTAGAGCTGAACTGAGTTTTCATTACTGCAGTGGACTGGGGGTAGGTGGTGGTCGTGCGGTGGGACTGTTGAATATTCACTGACACAAAGGTTAATCGTAGAGCTGAACTGAGTTTTCATTACTGCAGTGGACTGGGGGTAGGTGGTGGTTGTGCGGTGGGACCAGCGATCACATAAGACCAATAGATGGAGCAGTGGGGGTTGCCCGTTTGAAGCCGCCTCTGTCGCCTGATGATACAACAATGGCGGCGACCTTGGGATGATTCACCCTAGTGGCGAGCGCTCAGACTGTGTTTCGCTGCTGTCTGGCAGGTTTTTAGAACATGAGAAGGAAGATGAAGATCTCGACTATTACTATGATATTGTAGGAAACACTTCAAATGTAACGACGCATATTGTGGAGTACCTTTCTGGTTTTGTAGTAAGAACGTTAAGAAATAAAATAGCCTGTAGCGGGTGCCTACAGCTGTTACAGGCTAATGAGGAAACGCAATACCGCAACAGTTTGATAAGTTTGTAAAAAATCGAGGAGGACTTTTACAACCTTCTGAAGGTGTTGTGAAACTTTGTTTGTTATGTGAAACAGAAGTAAAGTTGCGTATTAAGAAAGGCGACGTGACAACTGTGAAAAACTAGAGGACAGAATGGTAAATTCAGGGTTACGAAAGTGTATCGGTGTAAATCTGTTCCCAGGAGGGCACTGTTTTGTACAAGATCCTGAGGTAAATCACCTTATATTAGTTCAAAAAGCTATTTGTAAACAATACTTCAAAGTGCGACTACATCACCACTGCAAAAATGTCAGTGCATCATTACACAAAACCAGAATACGCAGTCATCTATTAAAAACTGTAATATTTTTAGGACAGTAGAGAGGTACGTTTTATTGTAAGCTTTGGATATTTATGTTTCTAATTTTTCATATTTTAATTTCCATTATATTAAATTCATTATTTATAAACATAATGAATTACCCATTTGGGTAATTTGGTGTGCCAGCATCTGGACTATTTTCGCATGTAGCTATAGCTTTTTTAGAAATAGTCTTTTCATCATGCTCAATGATACTTAATTTATTTATTTTTTACGTTATTTTTTTCTAATAGCTTGGTGGTAAATTTTAACTTATTTGTTTTGTACTTTTTTTAATGAATTAATATTTGTTTTCTAAAATTGCACTGCTAAATGAGATTGTACATTGTTAATTACCTGATTTCTTGTAAATGTATAGATTTTTCCAAGTAGATCTGCTACATCATTTCTTGTTGTTTGTTATTTGCTCTAAATTTATCTTGTTAATTCTTAAATGTTTATCATTATTTATCTTTTATCTTATTGTTGTTGTTGTTGTTGTTGTTCTTGTTATTATACTCAAGTTATATTAGTTTTTCGAGTTGGTTAGTGTTATTTATGATTTTTTTATAATTATTGCATAGTCAAAACTTAACACACCATGTTTTTATTATAAATTTGTTCGATTATGCTTGTCTGTCTTGAATTAATTAATTTGCACTATTCTTATAAAAAATGGTTGTCCGTTGATAAATAAATAAGTCTATGTCTAGTGGTTTACTTTATTGTACCTTATATTGCCTCAAGTTTAGTTAATATTTAATTGCACACTGAATGACAGTTTCTATTTACATGAAATGATAAGCGAATGCCTTATAAATGGTGGTTTAAAAATGTTTAACATATTAAAAATAATTAATTACATTTAAATGAATTTTAAATTAACGATATGTTGAGTTTTAATTTAAGGCCGAGAGCGGCCTGGAGTGTAGGCGATCTGTTGTAGGTCGGCGATGCGGTCAGGGTTTTTCGCCTATATTCTGCCGATAATATCAGGAAAACGACTGGTCTTAGAAAATAAAGTTTCGAATGAAAAAAATAATTCAACTCTTTATCTCAAACTTTCCCGCTTACAAAACTTGCCTGTCCTAAAAAACAAAAAAATTCCTCACAGACCGACTTTTTTTCATGTTACGATTTCAAATGTGTATAAAACTTTTAAAGTTTTTTGCTCATTAAAATTATATAGAGATCAAAACTGGTAATTTGAGTTGCGCCATTGGAATCGTGTGTTTTATGAGATATACGTACACCAAATTTGAACATTTTGGCTTAATCCTAAGTGGGCTAAGTGGCGATTAATTTATGCGCGCGGACTGCAATTTTTAAGCTTTTCTGGACGGCGTTTGGCGTTTCTAGACGTTCTCAAGATGGCCGCCACTGGCTTCAACACCAGTAATGCTGTAGGAATAGGAGTGCTCCATCTATTGGTCTTATGTGATCGCTGGGTGGGACTGTTGATGGTATGGTGAGGGAGGGGATGGCGGGGGGTAGCCACTACGCATTATACCACACCTCACTAGAGGGTATTGTTTTAGGCCTCTTGGATCGATCAGATGTTATCCTCTCGCCCTGTATCTGTGTTGTTAGTAAAACAAGTGCCTCGCACTCGGGCGCGCCCTCTCGGTCCTCATCTGTACCGCACACCTGCTGTCTCTCACCACCTCCGCACCCGCACCCGACATATGGCGGCTGGGTGGTGTCCAATCTACAGCTAATGAACATATTAGCCTACGTAGGGTTTTATCATCGTTAAAGGACTGTGAAGGACATTTGCCATGCTAAAGAACATTTTTTGTATCTCTTTGCCTTTTTATGGACGTTTTCTACAACAAAGGTGTTAGTTTCGAGCAAAGCTACACATGACCTTTAGCTAGTGTTATATCGGGATAGTTCCTTTGTGTTTGCCTAACTGTGTGCTGGGTTCTGGTAAACTTATTTTCAGGATCGAATATATTGTGTTTATTGTGTTTGTTATGTATTTGCATTGTTTAATTCTTTGCATGGTTTACAGTATATTTTAGGCTTTGGGATGTGAAGAAGAGAGCAACATCCTCATTTTTGTAACCTTGTAACACGATGGCAAACTTTCACAATCCTTTTTTTCCTTTTAAAAATGGTGTCTTATAATAGTAATGAAAAACCGTATTCCTTAACTTGATCCATACCTATATATTGGAGGACTTTAGGCATTTACCCCTTACAACTTTCACGAGACAACAGACAAACACTTAGAAATTACTGGTGTAAACGTACAAACAAACAACACTCCATTGCTCATAATTGGAGTGTACAGGTCCCCAAACGGAATCGAAGAACATTTTTTTTCTAAATTTGAAGATATACTGACAGACGTAACAAGGAAAGAACAAAATTTCATAGTCATGGGCGACTTCAATATCGACATTTTAGATGTAGAAGCCCCTATGACAAAACGCTTCGCTGACTTGCTGGGGTCTTTCGGTCTCGTCTGGTCAATAGAGGAACCGACAAGAGTAACCGCCACTTCGGCGAAAGCTATTGATAACATCGTCACAAACATAACTGACTGTAAGGTGTTAGTGATCAACACAGCCATCTCGGACCATTACGGCCAACAGACCATAATCAAAGGTCACGAGTTAACACGGTATCCAATCAACAAAAAGACAATCAGAAACACGAGGCCCAAAAACATCGCACTTCTAAACTCTCTGCTTTCGCGAGAGAGTTGGAAATTTCTAAATGTTTATGATCCCTTAGAACAGCAATTTGAATCTTTCGAAGAAACGTTTAAATTTTACCTGAATGTGAGCTGTCCCTTAAAAATAACACAACAAAGGCCGAGAACACGAAAGTGCTTATGGATTACCAAAGGTATATTAATTTCGCGAGAGAAATTATTGTTTCTCTCAGAAATTTCCAAGCACTCAGCAAACCTAGAATTTAAAATATTTTTTCAAAATTACAAGCGTATTTACAGAAAGGTGATCAGAGCTGCTAAAGCATATAACACCACCAAAGCATTGCTCACGTCCAAAAATGTTTCAAAAACCACTTGGGCCATAATTAACAATAAAAATGCACATTCCGACAAACGAATTGAAATACAGATTGGAAATGAACGAGTCAGTGATTCCACTAGGGTCGCTGATGAATTCAACAAATATTTTGCTTCGGTTGGAGGTGACCAAGGACTCAGTCCGCGCCAAACCCAGTCGATTCCCCCATTAGTACGGAGCCCACTAGCCTCCATGGTTTTGTCTCCGGTTACAGAGGAGGAAATTGCCACAGTAATAGGAAGTTTTCCATCCAAAAAGTCAAATGATTTGAATCACGTGTCAACGTGGCTTCTAAAACAGTGCTCAAACCATTTGTTGAAGCCACTTGAACACCTAATTAATATTTCTTTTCGCTCTGGAACTTTTCCCTCCTCTCTCAAAACGGCCAATGTCACCCCAGTATTTAAAAAAGGCGACCCATATTCCGTACAAAATTACCGCCCGATTTCGATCTTGCCGTCTTTCAGCAAAGTTTTTGAAAAGGTCTTCTTAAATCGGATCGTGAATTTTTTGGAGAGTCACAAACTGCTATCAATAAATCAGTTCGGATTCCGAAGTAGAAAATCAAAACATTAGACGCAGTCGTGCGTCTAGTGGACTTGATAGTAGATGGACTTGAAGGTCAAAGAGATACACTTAGTGTGTTTCTAGACTTATCGAAAGCTTTTGACTGCGTTGATCATTACACCTTGACTAACAAATTGAAATATTACGGGATACGGGGAGTGCCTCTCGATTGGCTCAAATCGTATCTTAGTGATAGAAAACAATTCGTCAAAATTTCAAACGTGCAGTCGGGGGAGGAGTGCCTGAGTTGTGGAGTCCCTCAAGGTTCCATACTCGGTCCGCTTCTCTTCTTATTGTATGTCAACGACGCTGGCTCATCGCTTAATAAAGGACAAATTGTCCAGTACGCAGATGACACGACTCTCTGTTTCAGCTCAAAATCAATCCCAGAACTGGAAATTATGACATTTACAGAGCTCAACAATACAATCCAGCACTTCAACGAGCTCAATCTCAAAACAAACCCATCAAAGTCAACTTTCATCAAATTTTGTTTGCGAAATACAGACTCAAATTGGAATCCAACAGTCATGTTGGATGAAACTGAAGTCGAACACGTCCTCTCGACTAAATTCCTTGGGATGTACCTAGATAGAGGGCTGACATGGAATTCTCACGTCGACAGTGTCTGTTCAAAGCTGTCTTCAGGCATTTATGTTCTGAGGCAGCTCTCCAAATACTGCCCAATTCAGGTACTGATGACTGCATATTATGGAATAATTTACCCACATCTCTCGTACGGAGTTATCTTGTGGGGAGGTTGTGCAAGCACACATTTTCAAAGAATTTTCACCCTGCAGAAAAAAACAGTTAGAATAATTGCAAAACTTCAACAGAGAGAGTCGTGCAGACCAGTATTCAAAAATCTCAAACTGTTGACGCTTCCCTGCCTCTATATTCTGGAAACATCTCTTTTTTTCAAATCGAAATGCGAGGTCATAAGAGGTAGTGACGTACACTCTTATGACACTAGAGGCAGGAATAACTACCGTACTGGAAGACACAGGACGGTGGCTTATGAACGATTGCCTTCGCAGGCAGGAGTTCAGTTCGTCAACAAATTACCAAATTCGATCAAAAATGCCACAATGTCTAAGGCATTTAAAACTCGTCTGAAAACCGCGCTGATCTCTAAAGCTTTTTATAGTACAGACGAGTTTATGGCAAACGATTGGGGGACCACCTAATTGGCTAGCCATGTGATTAGAGTGGGAAAATTATGAAATGAATGAGAATTTGGGTGAATGAAAAACTGTAAGTCTGAATGAGAGCCACTGTAGTGATGAATGCAAAATTTTAGCTTTTAAATGTTATGACGATTGCGATGCAATTTGTATTGTTTTTATGCAATAAAACATTGAATTGAATTGAATTTCTATCTGTCTGACTTTCCACGCGATATCTCGAAGACACACAGACCTATAGATTGTATATCTTGTATGCAGCTTCATTTATATATAAGGAACACGAGTTCGATGATAGGACCTGTCACTCCATGGGAATTTTCTGAGAGTTACCGAATATTTTTACATTGGCCATATTTGTAACCAAGATAGTAACAATAAATAGCAGAATAAACACATTTGTAAACAAACTGTGTACAATTACATGCCATTTTAACAAGTGTCACTTTTATTCATAGACTGGAGTCAATGTTTAAGGTCAGTGACAACATTTGTCTTCAGCGCACTCTTGCGTTATAGCATCCTCGTTAGCTTACCGGAGCTTTTGTTATTTTAACACTGCTATAAAACCTATTTTGTCGAACAAAACTTTGAATTTGTCACAAAAAGAAATACGTATTTAATCTGTACACTTTGAATATCGCATGAAACTTTGCTTTTAAATAGACAAGAATGATGTCTGTGTTGGTACATGTTCAACGTTTTGGAAATTACGCTGAACGTCATTGAAGCCTATCACTCAGTAGGCTGACAGAATTTCTCTTTTGTCTGCTGAACAGATGTAAAAATGTCTTTTCTATACTGTATAGTTCTCGGTCTGTTTATCTGCCCCCAGGACAAAATGAACAACTGTGAACAATGTGGATTGGAAATGTTGCTTGCAACCTTAGTGAATCGTGTTTTGTGGCATGCGGTGTCACGTACTCCTACCTACTTATTGAGCAAAATACAAACAACCATTGAACACGGTATGCGCATTTTATCCAGCGGCGTATCCTGGGTTTTATTTGGAGGAGGGGGAGTATTTGCAAATCTTTTGAGGTGGTGGGAAGGTTGACCTCTTCAATTTGTCATATTACGTATCAAGGCATTGGGTGTTAAGACAGTGTGAACGAAAAAAGAGAAAGTCGTTAAACAAAACGTTACTTCTACCATTCAATGTCCCCATTTTCATCTTGTTCTCTTAGGACAAGAGGCTTATAAAGTGCACTTAGTCCTGTAAGAACCTAAGCGCTGCTTCCGGAGTTACAGGATATTCAGGATGGGTAAAGTTGGGCGGTAGGGAGATCCCCCTCGCCTCCTATCGAGATCCATAAGGAAGAATTAGGACTCTAATCTCAAAGCCATGACCCCCTGATGAAGGGGAGGCCAGCTCTGAACCAGCCTCTACAGTCAAAGCAGGCAAGGGGTGGCACACCCTTATTGAGGCTAGCAAGAACCTCTGATACTTAGGGAACGAACCTCACTAACTTCAAGTTATCTCCCGCAGTAGATTAGACCAATCTTGCCCAAGGTTGCCCAGATTTAAGTGACACATCGGTTTTTGCTGTGTCCAGTGGTGGGTTCAACTGGAAGGTAAAAACCAGCCAGAAGTGATCCCTGCTGGGTGCTGCATCATTTCCGTCTCAGTAACTGTACATGTAATTCTTCACGAGAATTGTATACCCTGCATTGATGTATGTATGTTCTACGTATCTACCATTTATGTATGTATTGTGCTCCGATCTAATGATATACTTTGACTATATCTTACCATCTTCTTATACGAATCGTGATACTGGAAATCTGGAAATACACCAGATCGGATTTAGCTGTAATTTAGCTGTAATAGGAATGAAGAAATTTAAATGCTTACAAGATCTGTTAACCAAAAAAGCAATAGCTGAATTCAAATGTTTGTCTGGCTGTATTGTATCAGATGTTTAAGTATTAGTAATACCACGTTTTAAATAAAAGGAATAGGGGTTGTGACTGAATAATTAAATGTAGGAATCGTATTGTAACTGTTCTTATAATCAGCTTAAGAATTGTGATTGGACACATGAGCTCGCTCTTCACCTATTGAGACAAATTCAGTTTTATAAAAAGATTTTCGTTCTTAAGGTCAGACCGTAACCAGTGAAAATTAGTGCTTCGGAGATGGCAATTGCTTGTTGTTATAAAAACAGGAAATACAAAAAATGTACGATTTGGCTGTTCAAGTTATTCGGATAGGAGTTAGTGAAGGATAAAGGGGGGGAGGTTGAAAGATAGTTGAGTGTACAATTCAAGGAGCTTTACTAATTCTGTCTTTTTCGTGTGTGTTTATCAACAGGATATCTTGAGAACATATAAATAAAAGAATTGCACGAAGCTTCATTTATACATCATAGGAAAATCAAGTTCGATAATGGTTATGGATACTTAGGTTATGACACCTATATATATATAATTCTATTGATGGACGAATAACATAATAAAACTTGATGTTGCAAATATAGAATCAATGAAGATACATGCAAAGTTTAGATTTAATGGCAAAATCAGTGTCCGAGATGTTTAGCGAGAAATATACATGTACTCGTATATAGACAGACAAACAGAAAAATAATAGTCCAGCTTCTTATTTATGACCCATTAAAAAAAAGTAAGTCCTGCGTAAAGTTGGGCTTCGTTAACCATCAGCCAAAGTCCATGGAAGGATTGATTTCCAGATCTTGGGTTGATTTGTTTTTGAGACAGAGAGTAGTGTCGTCAGCATACTGAACCAGCGTTCCATGCTGGATCACTGATTTCAATCTACAGACGTAAACTAGAAACAAGAGAGGCCCAAGGATGGAGCCCTGAGGGACACCGTGGGTCATTTTAATTTTGTTTGAAACAACGTTCGAGATCTCCACGCACTGGTCTCGATCCTTGAGGTAAGAAGCGAGCCACAAGTGCGAGAGACCCCGCACGCCGCATTTCTCCAACTGGTGCAACAGTGTCTCATGATGCACACAGTCAAAAGCTTTGGATAGGTCGAGGAATATGCTAAGCACATGTTCTCGTCCTTCCATTTCATCGACAACATTGTCCAAGAGGTTGTTCACAGCATCCACTGTAGATCTGTTTTTCCTAAATCCAAATTGTTCTGGATTCAGAATTTTGTTAATTTCTAAAAAGCTTGCAAGTCTTTCATAAAAAATATTTTCAAAAATTTTGCTAAACACAGGCAGAATTGAGATTGGGCGATAGTTGCTTGCAAGGCAAGGATCGTCCTTTTTGAAGATCGGGATGACTTTGGCCGTCTTCAGGAGAGACGGAAAAGTTCCCTTTTCCAAAGAAAAGTTTATCAGTTTTGTGAGTGGTCTCACTATGTGCCTGAAGCAACGTTTGAGAAGCCACACTGACATCCCGCTGGCATCACACGTTTTTTTTTAGTTCAGCCCTTGTATCACACGTGCTACCTCCCCCTCACACACAGGAGCCAAAGCCATGGATGCAACTGGTTCAACAGCATCTCCCTCGCTGAACCGAGGTTCAGTGAACGCCGAGTTCACTGTAGCAACGGAAGAGAAGTACTTATTGAATTCGTCTGCTACTTGAGCTTGATTTTCAACAATTTTGTCTTCAATTCTGATTGCAATTTCTTTGGTATTTTTGCTCAAATTTGTATCTCGAGATAAGTCGTTTATGATTTTCCAAGCAGTTTTTGAGAAGTTTTCGCAGTTACCCAAGGCTCTATTTACATCATACGCTTTAGCTGCTCGTATAACTTTTTTATAGATCCTTCGGTAATTTCTGAAAAAAGTTTTGAAATTTTTGAAACTTGTCTAAAAACTGCCAAGGCTCGGCTTCCAAAATCTCATTCAAGTGGTGAATATTTTGGGGCCGAATTGTCCTGGCAACTTTAAATTTAGAATTTTGACTTTCCAGTTTGCACCCATGAACCACGGCCTCCTGCGCAAAGTGGTCAGAACAGTGTTGTCATTGCAGTGTTCAAAACAGAGACTGTCAGGTCAGGAATGTTGGTGACAACATTGTCGATGGCAGTACTCGTTGTAGCGGTCACTCGTGTCGGTGAATTCATGGACCAATTTAGATTGAAAGAAATTAGAACATCACGAAGCCGCTGGGTGAGGGGGTCAGTGGGATCCATTACATTAATATTGAAGTCTCCCATTATTAGGAACTTCACTGAGTTTGAAAAAAGTTTATTGAGAAGTTGTTTAAAATTTTCAAAAAAAGAATTGCTGCATCCATTGGGTGATCTGTATAACCCAATGACGGCTATTTTCCCCAAACAATCTGACACGATTTCGATGCTAATCGCGTGTGCGTGTGCGTGTGCGTGTGTGAGAAATGAGAAATGAGATATATCTCTCTGGTGTTAGGAAAGTCTAAGTGTACCACAAAATAATCATAGAAACTTAACTTTATTTGACATATTTGTACCAACGTATGAAATATTCGTAGCTTGAGTTTCTTCACATTTACTTTTGTTTAAGTTTATAATATTAAGTATATTATAGGTCAAATTAAACATGAACTATCGTCAAAACTTTTTAATTTATGTGAAAATTGATGCTCTTTTTTACAGGTCTTATACATAAGTGTGTAAGAAGATGCCCTTTATCTGCCCAATTCTAACATACAACTATTTCGATACTTTATTAGTCATCGCTTCGTGTATCATGAAATATAAGATAAAGTTTAAGAGAACACCAAACAAAACTATCCTAACAAATATTTATATTAAAATCTCAGTTGTTTCTTGTCTCGGTGATAAGGTTGTATACAAGGCTGAGTTGCAGATTACAGGAACGTTGATCTCCTACGCAATACGCCGAGGTCTGTAGAAGAAAGGAGGGCGTCACTCACAGATATCTGGTCCTGCCAGTCTCCCAGATAAGGTTCCATCCCGCCGCAAGCTGTTAATTAACGAACCGGAAGTCCCCCATCTTTCCACTCACCGGAAACGTTCTGCTCTGTCCCAATCTTTCTGCCGCAATCAATTGTCATTTCATACAACTGGAGCGCTGCGTTCAGGTCTGTCATTAGCCGCACGAGAGCACTCACCTTGATGAGAACTTGCAATTTTTTCATAAAATAAGCTTGGTGGAAAGTTTTCATATCATTGTCTAATTGTTTATCTTGAAATACAATTGCACAGTGGTCGAGACAGTTAAAGTAATATTTTTCAGCCACATAACGGTCTACTGTTGAGTGAAACCGAATTAACTTTTATTTACGGGATCTGATGGTCGGTTTCAGTTATGTAACTAGAAACAGTATAACAACTTTCAATGTAATGTAACACGTTTAATCTTTTTGTCACTAGCTTATTTCGAGTCTCATAAAAGCAATAAGGGAAATCATTGTATTGATTTCACCAAAAACTAGGTTTCTGCTATAAAAGGTTTCTGTATAGTTTAAAGGCAGACGCAACTACACATTAATATAACGATCGGCCGGTTATATTTGGCAAACTACACACTTTAGTTCCAATATTCCAACAGTTATCATCAAGGACATATGCAGTTTTCATTATTGGCTCACTTAATCTGCACTATCAGCCAGTTATTACATACATAACGTACTACACGATTGTTCTTGCAGTCAATTAGACTCATAGACAGACGCTTCTGCACATTAGTTGGCTTACATAATCTGCACTATCAGCCGGTTATTACATACATATCGTACTACACGATTGTTCTTGCAGTCAGTTCTACTCATAGACAGATGCTTCTGCACATTAGTTGGCTTACATAATCTGCACTATCAGCCGGTTATTACATACATATCGTACTACACGATTGTTCTTGCAGTCAGTTCTACTCATAGACAGACGCTATTGCACATTAGTTGGCTTACATAATCTGCACTATCAGCCGGTTATTACATACATACCGTACTACACGATTGTTCTTGCAGTCAATTAGACTCATAGACAGACGCTTCTGCACATTAGTTGGCTTACATAATCTGCACTATCAGCCGGTTATTACATACATATCGTACTACACGATTGTTCTTGCAGTCAGTTCTACTCATAGACAGACGCTTCTGCACATTAGTTGGCTTACATAATCTGCACTATCAGCCGGTTATTACATACATACCGTACTACACGATTGTTCTTGCAGTCAGTTAGACTCATAGACAGACGCTTCTGCACATTAGTTGGCTTACATAATCTGCACTATCAGCCGGTTATTACATACATACCGTACTACACGATTGTTCTTGCAGTCAGTTCTACTCATAGACAGACGCTTCTGCACATTAGTTGGCTTACATAATCTGCACTATCAGCCGGTTATTACATACATATCGTACTACACGATTGTTCTTGCAGTCAGTTCTACTCATAGACAGACGCTTCTGCACATTAGTTGGCTTACATAATCTGCACTATCAGCCGGTTATTTACATACATATCGTACTACACGATTGTTTCTTGCAGTCAGTTCTACTCATAGGAACAAGAAAAATGCTTCTGCACCATTAGTTGGCTTACATTAATCTGCACTATCAGCCGTGCATTACATTACATATCGTTACTACACGATTGGGTTTCTCGCAGTCAGTTCTACTCATAGTCAGATGCTTCTGCACATTAGTTGGCCTTACATATTATGCTACTATTCAGCCGGTGTTATTACATACATATCGTACTACACGATTGTTCTTTTGCGTCAGTTTTTACTCATAGCACAGACGCTTCTGCACATTAGTTGGGCTTACATAATCCAGCACTATTCAGACCGGTTATTACATACATATCGTACTACACGATTGTTTTCTTGCAGTCCAGTTACTACTCATAGACAGTCGCTTCTGCCACATTTAGTTGGCTTATTACATAATCTGCACTATTCAGCCGGTTATTACATACATACCGTACTACACGATTTGTTCTTGCAGTCCAAGTTCTACTCATAGGACAGATGCCGCTTCTGCACATTAGTTTGGCTTACATAATCTTGCACTATCAGCCGGGTTATTACATACATATCGCACATTACCACGATTGTTTCTTGCAGTCAGTTTCTACTCATAGACAGGACGCTTCTGCACATTAGTTGGCTTACATAATCAGCACTTTCATCCCGGTTTATTACATAAATATCGTACTACAACGATTGGTTCTTGCAGTCCAGTTCTACTACATAAGACAGACGCTTCTGCACACATTAGTTGGCTTACATAAACAGCACTTTCAGCCGGTTTTATTACATACATATTCGTACTACCACAGATTGTTCCTTGCAGTCAGTTCTACTCCATATAGACATGGACGCTTCTGCACATTAGTTGGCTCACATAATCTGCACTATCAGCCGGTTTATTAACATACATACACGTACTTCACACGATTGTTTTTCTTGCAGTCAGGTTAGACTCATAGACAGCATTGCTTTCTTCAACATTAGTTGGCTTACTTAATTCTGCACTAATCAGCCGGTTATTACATACATACTCGTACTACCAAGCGATTGTTCTTGCAGTCAAGTTCTACTCATGCAGACAGACGCTTCTGCACATTTAGGTTGGACTTACATAATCAGTACTATCCAGCCGGTTATTACATACATATCCGTACTACACTATTGTTCTTGCATTCAGTTTTACTCATTAGACAGACGCTCTGCACATTAGTTGGCTTAACATAATCAGCACTATCAGCTGTTATTTCATACATTATCGTTACTAACACGATTGTTCTTGCAGTCAGTTCTACTCATAGGACAGGACGCTTCCTGCACATTAGTTGGCTTACATAAATTCTTGCACTATCAGCCGGTTATTACATACTATATCGTAACTACAAACGATTTTCTTGCAGTCAGGTTCTACTCATAGAAAGACGCTTACTGCACATTAATTGGCTTACTTAATCTGCCACTATCAGCCGGTTATTACATACATATCGCATTTTTTACGATTTGTTCTTTGCAGTCAGTACTAGCTCAATATGACAGACGCTTCTGCACATTAGTTGGCTTTACATAATCTGCACTAATCCAGCCGGTTTGATTACATATATATCGCCAACTACACACGATTGTTCTTGGCAGGTGGGTTCGAGTTCATACTCATAGACAGACGCTTCTGCCACCATTAGTTGGCTTACATTAAATCAGCACTATAGCCGGTTGATCATTACATATCGCACTACACGATTGGTTATTGCAGGTCAGTTTCTACTCATAGACAGGACGCTTCTGCACATTAGTTGACTTACAGAAATTTGCACTATCAGCCGGTTATCTACATTATATATCGCACTAACACGATTGTTCTTTGGCAGTCAGTTCTAACTCAAGACAGACGCTTCTGCAACATTTAGTTTGGCTTAACATAATCAGCAACTATCAGCCGGTTTATTAACATTAACATAGCCGTACTACACGATTGTTTCTTGCAGTCAGTTTATAACTCATAGAACCAGATGCTTCTGCACATTAGTTTGGTCTCTACATAATCAGCACTATCAGCCGGTTTATTTTCATACATACCGTACTACCACGATTCCTGTTTCCTTCGCAGTCAGTTCTACTCATAGACACGATTGCTTTCTGCCGCGCATTAGTTGGTTTTACATAATCTGTGCACTATCAAGCCGGTTAATTACATACTTATCGTACTTCACGATTGTTCTTGCAGTCAGTTAGACTCATAGACAGATGCTTCTGCGCCATTAGTTTTGGAGGCCTTACATAATCTGCCACTATCAGCCGAGTTATTACATACATACCGTACTACACCAATTGTTCTTGCAGTCAGTTCTACTCATAGACAGAGACGCTTCTGCCACATTATGTTGGCTGACAATAATCAAGCCACTATCAGCCGGTTATTACATACATACCGTACTACACGATTGTTCTTGCACAGTCAGTTTCTACTCATAGACAGATATGCTTCTGCGCATTAGTTGGTTTACATAATCTGCACTATCAGCCGGTTTATTAACATACATACTCGTACTACACGATTTGTTCACTTGCAGTACTTCTGTTCTACTCCATAGACAAGACGCTTCTGTGCACATTAGTTGGCTTACATAATCTGCACTATCACCGGGTTATTTACATACATATCGTAATTACACGGATTTGTTCTTGCAGTCAGTTCTTACTCATAGAAAGACGCTTTCTGCACATTAATTGGCTTATACATAATCTGCAAGCTATCAGCCGGTTATTACATAATTATATCGCAATACACATTGGTTATTGGCAGTCCCGTTCTACTACATAGACAACGCTTCTGCACATTAGTTGGCTCTCTACATAAATCAGCACTAATTAGCCGGTTATTACATATCATTATCGCACTACACGATTGTTCTTGCAGTCAGTTCTGATACTCATAAGACAGACGCTTCTGCACATTAGTTAGACCTTACATTAATTTGCACTATCAGCCGGTTAATTAACATATATATCTCGCCATCTACACGATTTGTTCTTGCAGTCAGTTCTACTACATAGACAGAAGCTTCTGCACATTAGTTGGCTTCACATAAATCAGCACTATCAGCCGGGTTATTACCATACATTACCGTACTACACGATTGCTTCTTGCAGTCAGTTCTACTCATAGACAGACGCTTCTGCACATTAGTTGGCTTACATAATCAGCACTATCAGCCGGTTATTACATACATACCGTACTACACGATTGTTCTTGCAGTCAGTTCTACTCATAGACAGACGCTTCTGCGCATTAGTTGGTTTACATAATCTGCACTATCAGCCGGTTATTACATACTTATCGTACTACACGATTGTTCTTGCAGTCAGTTAGACTCATAGACAGATGCTTCTGCGCATTAGTTGGCTTACATAATCTGCACTATCAGCCGGTTATTACATACATATCGTACTACACGATTGTTCTTGCAGTCAGTTAGACTCATAGACAGATGCTTCTGCGCATTAGTTGGCTTACATAATCTGCACTATCAGCCGGTTATTACATACATATCGTACTACACGATTGTTCTTGCAGTCAGTTAGACTCATAGACAGATGCTTCTGCGCATTAGTTGGCTTACATAATCTGCACTATCAGCCGGTTATTACATACATATCGTACTACACGATTGTTCTTGCAGTCAGTTAGACTCATAGACAGATGCTTCTGCGCATTAGTTGGCTTACATAATCTGCACTATCAGCCGGTTATTACATACATATCGTACTACACGATTGTTCTTGCAGTCAGTTAGACTCATAGACAGATGCTTCTGCGCATTACTTGGCTTACATAATCTGCACTATCAGCCGGTAATTACTATCACACTACACTACTGTTTCTGCCGTCAGTAAGACTCAGGGACAGATGCAACTGTTCAGTAATTGGCTCGGTTGAGTGCCCTGATCTGCCGGTAATAATTATCACACTACACTACTGTAACAGCCTTCAGTAAGACTCAGGGACAGATGCAACTGTTCAGTAATTGGCTCAGTTGAGTGCTCTGATCTGCCGGTAATTATTATCACACTACACTACTGTAACAGCCTTCAGTAAGACTCAGGGACAGATGCAACTGTTCAGTAATTGGCTCAGTTGAGTGCCCTGATCTGCCGTTAATTATTATCACACTACACTACTGTAACAGCCTTCACTAAGACTCAGGGACAGATGCAACTGTTCAGTAATTGGCTCAGTTGACCGGCCTGATCAGCCGGTAATTACTATCACACTACACTACTGTTTCTGCCGTCATTAAGACTCAGGGACAGATGCAACTGTTCAGTAATTGGCTCAGTTGACCGGCCTGATCAGCCGGTAATTACTATCACACTACACTACTGTTTCTGCCGTCATTAAGACTCAGGGACAGATGCAACTGTTCAGTAATTGGCTCAGTTGACCGGCCTGATCAGCCGGTAATTACTATCACACTACACTACTGTTTCTGCCGTCAGTAAGACTCAGGGACAGATGCAACTGTTCAGTAATTGGCTCAGTTGACCGGCCTGATCAGCCGGTAATTACTGGCACACTACACTACTGTTTCTGCCGTCAGTAAGACTCAGGGACAGATGCAACTGTTCAGTAATTGGCTCAGTTGACCAGCCTGATCAGCCGGTAATTACTGGCACACTACACTACTGTTTCTGCCGTCAGTAAGACTCAGGGACAGATGCAACTGTTCAGTAACTGGCTCAGTTGACCGGCCTGATCAGCCGGTAATTACTATCACACTACACTACTGTTTCTGCCGTCAGTAAGACTCAGGGACAGATGCAACTGTTCAGTAATTGGCTCAGTTGACCGGCCTGATCAGCCGGTAATTACTGTACAGTACATTGCGCCATGGATCCAGTGAAAGTGCTTCGTTTATCCCGCTAATTGGAACAACGCCCCGTAGTTGGGGGGCCGGTATTAATTAAAGACATCGATCGTACAGTGTTTTGTCACGGCGGCAATTCTCGTTTCAAATCTGTCATATAATATAATACATATTATGTACTTCATCCTTTTGTTTCGTTGTTGTTTTCTTAAATACAACGTATTGCATTAAACCTCTTGAACTGGATTTCGATTTTTTTATGAGGAGTTATTGTTTTCTAACTTTGAAGTGGTTATCAAAAGTATGTTCATCTATTCTTTAAACATCTTAGGAATAAGAAATATTTTGTATGAATGCATGCATTAACATTGGGATCTTTATTATTATATACTTATGTACGTTTTAGAGTATGAGAGCCAGAAATAGTTTACATTAAACTTATATACAACGAAGGAAAATTCCTAAATGTAGTAAAATCATTGTTACAGGTGACTCGTATTATTGGACTATAATAACTTTGAGGATCTATTAAATGGCAACTTTAATTATCTTTAACCTCCTATAGGTACATAAAGTGCTGACAATATTTCCTGCGAGATTTCGAAATTCTTATAATATTTTTATTCCTATATTTATTAAAAGCTGATTGTGTATATTATATACAGAATAGTTGTTTAATGTTTAAAATTAAAGTTAGGAGTAGTACTTTGAGTCTTATTCAGGAATCATAGATTATATTTCCCAACACGAAATCCTTAAAATTTTTGAAGAAATACAAGCAGAATTGTTTTTTGTTTTTAATAATACTGTATATAAACCCTCAAAAACGGCTGCTATTATTGACACATACCGCTGAGATCTATACAGAGACCATACACCACGTGATTCAAGAATATATGTGATAATATTCCCCTTTGTGGGTAACTTCTCACTGGAGCAATGACTACAGATTTGTCATTAAATGTAACCGTGATGCATCCGGAACAAAACATAGTGGTGTTGTATTTTTAAACATTCTGCACTCCACCAATCGCGGCGATATTTGAAGCATTATCAAATTCCTTTTTAATGTCAAAATGGTGCACAATGTGATTGCTTTGACGACCAAACTATTCCTAACACTATTTAGCAACCGGTGCGTAGCATTGTCACAGGATTATCCAGGCTGTTAGGGGTATCTGTAGATATCTTTCCACATGTCTCTCTGGAGCCATAACAAGAGAAGCGGTGATATACTGATTTGTAGCAACTAGAAATGGTGCTGTAGATATCTTTCCACATGTCTCTCTGGAGCCATAACAAGAGAAGCGGTGATATACTGATTTGTTTAGCAACTGGTAGTCACAGGATTATCCAGACTGTTAGGGGTATCTGTAGATATCTTTCCACATGTCTCTCTGGAGCCATAACAAGAGAAGCGGTGATATACTGATTTGTTTAGCAACTGGTGCGTAGCACTGTCACAGGATTATCCAGACTGTTAGGAGTATCTGTAGATATCTTTCCACATGTCTCTCTGGAGCCATAACAAGAGAAGCGGTGATATACTGATTTGTTTAGCAACTGGTGCGTAGTACTGTCACAAGATTATCCAGACTGTTAGGAGTATCTGTATATATCTTTCCACATGTCTCTCTGGAGCCATAACAAGAGAAGCGGTGATATACTGATTTGTTTAGCAACTGGTGCGTAGCACTGTCACAGGATTATCCAGACTGTTAGGAGTATCTGTATATATCTTTCCACATGTCTCTCTGGAGCCATAACAAGAGAAGCGGTGATATACTGATTTGTTTAGCAACTGGTGCGTAGTACTGTCACAGGATTATCCAGACTGTTAGGAGTATCTGTAGATATCTTTCCACATGTCTCTCTGGAGCCATAACAAGAGAAGCGGTGATATACTGATTTGTTTAGCAACTGGTGCGTAGCACTGTCACAGGATTATCCAGACTGTTAGGAGTATCTGTATATCTTTCCACATGTCACTCTGGAGCCATAACATATACTGAGTTTAAGCGGTGATACTATTTGTTTATACTGTGCGTTAGCAACTGGTGCGTAGTACTGTCACAAGGATTATCCAGACTGTTAGGAGTATCTGTATATATCTTTCCACATGTCTCTCTGGAGCCATAACAAGAGAAGCGGTGATATACTGATTTGTTTAGCAACTGGTGCGTAGCACTGTCCACAGGATTATCCAGGCTGTTAGGAGTATCTGTAGATATCGTTCCACATGTCTCTCTGGAGCCATAACAAGAGAAGCGGTGATATACTGATTTGTTTAGCAACTGGTGCGTAGCACTGTCACAGGATTATCCAGACTGTTAGGGGTATCTGTATATATCTTTCCACATGTCTCTCTGGAGCCATAACAAGAGAAGCGGTGATATACTGATTTGTTTAGCAACTGGTGCGTAGCACTAGTCCACAGGATTATCCAGACTGTTAGGGGTATCTGTAGATATCTTTCCACATGTCTCTCTGGAGCCATAACAAGAGAAGCGGTGATATACTGATTTGTTTAGCAACTGGTGCGTAGCACTGTCACAGTATTATCCAGACTGTTAGGAGTATCTGTATATATCTTTCCACATGTCACTCTGGAGCCATAACAAGAGAAGCGGTGATATACTGATTTGTTTAGCAACTGGTGCGTAGCATAGTCACAGGATTATCCAGACTGTTAGGGGTATCTTTATATATCTTTCCACATGGTCTCTCTGGAGCCATAACAAGAGAAGCGGTGATATACTGATTTGTTTAGCAACTGGTGCGTAGCATAGTCACAGGATTATCCAGACTGTTAGGGGTATCTGTAGATATCTTTCCACATGTCTCTCTGGAGCCATAACAAGAGAAGCGGTGATATACTGATTTGTTTAGCAACTGGTGCGTAGCATAGTCACAGGATTATCCAGACTGTTAGGGGTATCTGTAGATATCTTTCCACATGTCTCTCTAGAGCCATAACAAGAGAAGCGGTGATATACTGATTTGTTTAGCAACTGGTGCGTAGCACTGTCACAGTATTATCCAGACTGTTAGGAGTATCTGTATATATCTTTCCACATGTCACTCTGGAGCCATAACAAGAGAAGCGGTGATATACTGATTTGTTTAGCAACTGGTGCGTAGCACTGTCACAGGATTATCCAGACTGTTAGGAGTATCTGTATATATCTTTCCACATGTCTCTCTGGAGCCATAACAAGAGAAGCGGTGATATACTGATTTGTTTAGCAACTGGTGCGTAGCACTGTCACAGGATTATCCAGACTGTTAGGAGTATCTGTAGATATCTTTCCACATGTCTCTCTGGAGCCATAACAAGAGAAGCGGTGATATACTGATTTGTTTAGCAACTGGTGCGTAGCATAGTCACAGGATTATCCAGACTGTTAGGAGTATCTGTAGATATCTTTCCACATGTCTCTCTGGAGCCATAACAAGAGAAGCGGTGATATACTGATTTGTTTAGCAACTGGTGCGTAGTACTGTCACAAGATTATCCAGACTGTTAGGAGTATCTGTATATATCTTTCCACAGGTCTCTCTGGAGCCATAAAAGAGAAGCGGTGATATACTGATGAGTTGAAAAGATTTTATATTATAGTAGTCAACACGAACTCTCTTTCGTCCCAAACATTTTCCAGAATGACAGCTCCGGAAATGGATCTGTAGGTGTAGGTTGAGACGTTTCACCTCCCGTGTGAATTGTCTTGTTGTCTTTTGTGGTGCTTGTTCTATTGCCAAACTGTATTCTGTGAGACGTTTGTGGTATGTCTCCCAGGTACGCCTAGCCTTACAATATCTATTTAACCTCCTGGCATGTGCCCTTTTGCTTCTTGGCTGTCAGTCTATCTGATATTGGTCCGACATTCTGAGCAATGGACAGTTGTCATGACAGTAACCAACAATTGCACTTTTAAGTCAGATACAGTTTGATCTAAACCAAGAATTAATATAATGTTCATTCCTCAGATCTAGGACTGTGTGTCTGTTAGCCAGTTCTCAATGATTCTTGATGACATACATTAATATCAGTAACCTCTCTCTGATTTAACTATTTAACGGTTAGAAGGAGTAGTAACAAACATTACATATCTATAAGTTTTGTGTCATAAGGTACTGGAGGAGAGTGTCTCCTGTGGGACTTTCTGTACTTTGCTAGCAATCGTAGTGGTGAGAGTTGGCATCTCATCTTTAGGGGAGTTGCCAATTCCCAACTCTTGAATATTCCACTAGAAACTCCGTGTCTTGTGAAGGCTGTAGATTTGCAGATCGTACCGCAGACAGGCATAGGCTTATAAGGCCTACAGAATTTATTCTTTCATCCAAAATTTACAATAGAATTGCATATATTCAACACAACTTCTTAGACAGTAAATTTAATTTAACAACATTAACAATTTAATGTAGCAGCATCTTTTTTATACACTACTTAACTGTTTACTGGAAATAATACAACAATAACAATGGAGTTTAGGAATATTATCCACCTCCACAATTATCTTTCCAGTTTGTACTCACCGAAGTGATATCACGGGCACGGAATTTCGATGTTTGTCATCTCTATAAAGGATCTTCCAAAAAATATAAACCATAGTACGATTACCATGTACCCCGACGACTGCACTGTACAAACATCGGAGTCTGCTGCGTCAGCAGCAGTCGATGCTGCCAACAATAGCCTCGCTCAAGCTCTGCATGGTTTCTCAAAAATTGCCTTATTCTCAATCAAACCAAGACAGGCTTTATCCGTTTCTCAATACTTAAAACACCTAGCAGTCACATATTCTTAGGCAGTGGAATCACTACAACAATTTATTGCAAAATGTTTCTGCCACCAAATTTTTTGGGCTACATTTGGATCGAATCTCATGTATATGTCGTCTGCAAAACGCTCCGCCCAGTCTGCTATGCTCTCGGCTGCCTTGCTCAGGTATGCAGCATCCGAGTCCTTCTTGTTGTATACTTTTCCTATGTGGAGTCAAATTTAAGGTATGGAGTTATTTTTTGGGGTATGTCAAGTAACAAGAATTTTCAAAGTGTTTTCGAGAATAGTGCATAAGAGCCACGTTGAAAAGGAATTAAACATAATGACATTGACTGGTCTAGTGGGGTATGAGTGCTGCAAATTTGTCAGAAATAATCTCATTCTGTTTACTCGTATTCAACGAGGGGCGCGCAGCGGCTGACAGCTCAGCAACATTCGACATTGACTGGTCTAGTGGGGTATGAGTGCTGCAAATTTGTCAGAAATAATCTCATTCTGTTTACTCGTATTCAACGAGGGGCGCGCAGCGGCTGACAGCTCAGCAACATTCGACATTGACTGGTCTAGTGGGGTATGAGTGCTGCAAATTTGTCAGAAATAATCTCATTCTGTTTACTCGTATTCAACGAGGGGCGCGCAGCGGCTGACAGCTCAGCAACATTCGACATTGACTGGTCTAGTGGGGTATGAGTGCTGCAAATTTGTCAGAAATAATCTCATTCTGTTTACTCGTATTCAACGAGGGGCGCGCAGCGGCTGACAGCTCAGCAACATTCGACATTGACTGGTCTAGTGGGTATGAGTGCTGCAAATTTGTCAGAAATAATCTCATTCTGTTTACTCGTATTCAGACGAGGGGGGCGCGAGCATGCGGCTTGACAGCTCAGGCAACATCGTATTCATCTGACAGCTCAGTCGACATTGACTGGTCTAGTGGAGATATGATTGCTTGCAAATTTGTCCAGAAATAATCTCATTCTGTTTACGAGGGCGCGCAGCGGCTGACATTGACTGGTCAAGTGTGGTGTATGAGTGGCTGCAACATTTGTATGAAATAATCTCGTTTACATTCAACGAGGGGGCGCGCCATCGAGGCGTACTCTCAGCAACAATTCGACATTGTCTGTCTAGTGGGGTATGAGAAGTTGCTGCAAATTTGTCAGAAATAATCTCATTCTGTTTACTCGTATTCAACGAGGGGGCGCGCAGCGGCTGACAGCTCAGCAACATTCGACATTGACTGGTCTAGTGGGTTTATGAGTGCTGCAAAATTTGTCAGAAATAATCTCATTCTGTTTACTCGTATTCAACGAGGGGCGCGTAGCGGCTGACAGCTCAGCATCATTCGACATTGACTGGTCTAGTGGGGTATGAGTGCTGCAAATTTGTCAGAAATAATCTCATTCTGTTTACTCGGTATTCAACGAGGAGGCGCGCAGCGGCTGACAGCTCGAGCAACATTTCCGACATTGACTGGTACTAGTGGGGTATGAGTGCTGCAAATTTGTCAGAAATAATCTCATTCTGTTTACTCGTATTCAACGAGGGAAAAAAAAGCGCGCAGCGGCTGACAGCTCAGCAACATTCGACATTGACTGGTCTAGTGGGGTATGATTGCTGCAAATTTGTCAGAAATAATCTCATTCTGTTTACTCGTATTCAACGAGGGGCGCGCAGCGGCTGACAGCTCAGCAACATTCGACATTGACTGGTTCTAGTGGGGTATGAGTGCTGCAATATTTCGTCAGAAATAATCTCATTCTGTTTACTCGTATTCAACAGGGCGCGCAGCGGTGACAGCTCAGCAACATTTCGACATTGACTGGTTCTAGTGGGTATGAGTGCTGCAAATTTGTCAGAAATAATCTCATTTCTGTTTACTCGTATTCAACGGAGGGGCGCGCAGCGGCTGACAGCTCAGCAACATTCGACATTGACTGGTCTAGTGGGGTATGAGTGCTGCAAATTTGTCAGAAATAATCTCATTCTGTTTACTCGTATTCAACGAGGGGCGCGCAGCGGCTGACAGCTCAGCAACATTCGACATTGACTGGTCTAGTGGGGTATGGATTGCTGCAAATTTGTCAGAAATAATCTCATATCTGTTTACTCGTATTCAACGAGGGGCGCGCAGCGGCTGACAGCTCAGCAACATTCGACATTGACAAGTCTAGTGGGGTATGATTGCTGCAAATTTGTCAGAAATAATCTCATTCTGTTTACTCGTATTCAACGAGGGGCGCGCAGCGGCTGACAGCTCATGCAACATTCGACATTGACTGGTCTAGTGGGGTATGAGTGCTAAAAAAATAGGGGGGGGGGGGGGGGGGGGGGGGGGGAAAAAAAAAAAAAAAAAAGAAATAAAAAAAAAAAAATATGTTGGGGGGCAGAAATAATCTCATTCTGTTTACTCGTATTCAACGAGGGCGCGCAGCGGCTGACAGCTCAGCAACATTCGACATTGACTGGTCTTGGCGGGAGTGGTATGAGTGCTGCAAATTTGTCAGAAATAAATCTCATTCTGTTTACTCGTATTCAACGAGGGGCGCGCACGGCTGACAGCTCGCAGCAACATTCGACATTGACTGGTCTAGTGGGGTATGAGTGCTGCAAATTGTCAGAAATAATTCTCATTCTGTTTACTCGTATTCAACGAGGGGCGCGCAGCGGCTGACAGCTCAGCAACATTCGACATTGACTGGTCTAGTGGGGTATGAGTGTTTGCAAATTTGTCAGAAAATAATCTCATTCTGTTTACTCGTATTCAACGAGGGGCGCGCAGCGGCTGACAGCTCAGCAACAAACGACATAGACTGGTCTAGTGGGGTATGAGTGCTGCAAATTTGTTTCAGAAATAATCTCATTCTGTTTTACTCGTATTCAACGAGGGGCCGCGCAGCGGCTGACAGCTCAGCAACATTCGACATTGAGACTGGTCTAGTGGGGTATGAGTGCTGCAAATTTGTCAGAAATAATCTCATTCTGTTTACTCGTATTCCAACGAGGGGCGCGCAGCGGCTGACAGCTCAGCAACATTCGACATTGACTGGTCTAGTGGGGTATGATTGCTGCAAATTTGTCAGAAATAATCTCATTCTGTTTACTCGTATATTCAACGAGGGGCGCGCAGCGGCTGACAGCCTCAGCAAACATTCGACATTGACTGGTCTAGTGGGGTATGAGTTCTGCAAATTTGTCAGAAATAATCTCATCTGTTTTACTCGTATTCAACGAGGGGCGCGCAGCGGCTGACAGCTCAGGCAACATTCGACATTGACTGGTCTAGTGGGGTATGAGTGGCTGCAAATTTGTCAGAAATAATCTCATTCTGTTTACTCGTATTCAACGAGGGGGCGCGCAGCGGCTGACAGCTCAGCAAACATTCGACATTGACTGGTCTAGTGGGGTATGAGTGCTGCAAATTTGTCAGAAATAATCTCATTCTGTTTACTCGTATTCAACGAGGGGCGCGCAGCGGCTGACAGCTCAGCAACATTCGACATTGACTGGTCTAGTGGGGTATGAGTGCTGCAAATTTGTCAGAAATAATCTCATTCTGTTTACTCGTATTCAACGAGGGGCGCGCAGCGGCTGACAGCTCAGCAACAATTCGACATTGTACTGGGTCTAGTGGGGTATGAGTGCTGCAAATTTGTCAGAAATAATCTTATTCTGTTTTACTCGTATTCGAAACGAGGGCGCGCAGCGGCTGACAGCTCAGCAACATTCGACATTGACTGGTCTAGTGGGTATGAGTGCCTGCAAATTTGTCAGAAATAATCTCATTCTGTTTACTCGTATTCAACGAGGGGCGCGCAGCGGCTGACAGCTCAGCAACATTCGACATTGACTGGTCTAGTGGGGGGTATGAGTGCTGCAAATTTGTCAGAAATAATCTCATTCTGTTTACTCACGTATTCAACGAGGGGCGCGCAGCGGCTGACAGCTCAGCAACATTCGACATTGACTGGTCTAGTGGGGTATAATGATGTGCTGCAAATTTGTCAGAAATAATCTCATTTCTGTTTACTCGTATTCAACGAGGGGAGGCGCGCAAGCGGCTGACAGCTCAGCAACATTCGACATTGACTGGTCTAGTATGGGTAATGAGTGCTGCAAATTTGTCAGAAATAATCTCATTCTGTTTACTCGTATTCAACGAGTGGGGCGCGCAGCGGCTGACAGCTCAGCAACATTCGACATTGACTGGTCTAGTGGGGTATGAGTGCTGCAAATTTGTCAGAAATAATCTCAATCTGTTTACTCGTATTCAAACGAGGGGCGCGCAGCGGCTGACAGCTCAGCAACATTCGACATTGACTGGTCTAGTGGGGTAATGATGCTGCAAATTTGTCAGAAATAATCTCATTCTGTTTACTCGTATTCAACGAGGGGCGCGCAGCGCGCTGACAGCTCAGCATACATTCGACATTGACTGGTCTAGCGGGGTATGAGTGCTGCAAATTTGTCAGAAATAATCTCATTCTGTTTACTCGTATTCAACGAGGGGCGCGCAGCGGCTGACAGCTCAGCAACATTCGACATTGACTGGTCTAGTGGGGTATGAGTGCTGCAAATTTGTCAGAAATAATCTCATTCTGTTTACTCGTATTCAACGAGGGGCGCGCAGCGGCTGACAGCTCAGCAACATTCGACATTGACTGGTCTAGTGGGGTATGAGTGCTGCAAATTTGTCAGAAATAATCTCATTCTGTTTACTCGTATTCAACGAGGGGCGCGCAGCGGCTGACAGCTCAGCAACATTCGACATTGACTGGTCTAGTGGGGTATGAGTGCTGCAAATTTGTCAGAAATAATCTCATTCTGTTTACTCGTATTCAACGAGGGGCGCGCAGCGGCTGACAGCTCAGCAACATTCGGCTGAATTTTTGCAAAAAGGGGTAACATATGTACTGCAATATATAACATGCTGCCACGAAACATAAAAAATGAGACAGTGCTTACACTTTTAAAAGACTTCTAAGAGAGTATTTTGTAACAAAAGGCATTTATAAGAAAGACTTTATACAAGACATGTAAACTGTTTTTTATAATATTTATTCTTACTTTGATTTGTTCAGTTGCACTATAACTCGAATGAATCGAGTATTGTTATTATTATTCCACGCCCCTTCCTAGAATAATATATGTCTTCGTATTATTCAGTTTTGTACAGTAGATTAATGTGCCTTTAATTTTGCTCAGGTATAGACTCTCCCTATACTATTTTTATTTTATCAATGCAAAGAAGTTTATTAAGAAAAACCGCTAAAGGATGTTTCAGCCGCTTTACTTTGATGTTAATATTGATCTGTACGATCTTCAACATCGCTTTTCCATGAGTGGATGAAAAATGTGACTCGTCATAATTTCCGATCACTCGGAGTACTTTCTCATGCACAGCCAGAATATATATACATGCAATAGATAGGGTAAGATTAGGTTGCTTCGAATGGAGGTAGCATTCGTGTTGTAAACCACATGTCGTTAACTGGTACAGCAATGTTTCATGATGTATACATTCAAATACTTTGGCTAAGTTGTGAAATATACTTATCACATGTTCTCTTCTTTCCATGGCTTCTACAACTGTATCGATTACATCTGTGACCGCATCTATTTAATTTATTTTTTATGAAACATATTTGTTCTGAACAAAGAAATTCTAAACCATCAATAATTCTTTTCAAATCTTGTTAGAAAAGTCTATTCACCAACTTTGCTCATGACTAGAGGATTAAAATGGGACGATAGTTGCTTGTGAGGCAAGGATATTCTTTGTGGACAATGGGCATGAATTTTTCTTTTTTTTCAAGAGGGAAGGAAACGTGCCTATTGCGAAAGACAGGCCGATCACGTTTGTGAGTAGAGTCAAATTTACTTAAAGCAACGTTTGAGTAGCCACATAGACATGCCATTAATGTTACATTATCGTTTTGGCTCTAGTCCATGTACCACGTACCATATCTTCTTCACCATCATTAGGTTATATGAAGAAAAAGAGAGGGAAAGACCTTTTCAACAGGAAAATGAAGAGAAAATTGTAATTATTAACCAGAGGAGTTGTGATGACCATAGAATTAAAGACCCAGAAAAAGGAAACAAGGGATTTGAGTAGCAGGATGAGTCGAGATTACAAGGTCGTGAGTCCCTGAAGGTACAGTAAAACCGAATATGTGTTTATATTTTTGTTGTCTGGAAAACCTTTACCAATACTTTTTAATCGGTAATCGGGTCTTGAATGGAACTTATAAAGGCAAATGTCACTGTAGAAACATGCATTTAGCGGTTTCTACTTTTAATTTGAATTCGGGTTTTATTATTTTAGAGAAAATGCTGCCATTTAAAACAAATGTTTCAAATAGAATGTTGTGATTTATTCCCCGTCCATGATGATTAAGACTATGGAATACATTGCCTATGTGCAAATATAGTTTTTTCCCATCTAGGAATACGGCCATGTGGAGGGGGAAACACACAGACAGTATGACACATAATTACACCAAGCGAACTGAGGCCACACCTTAATGAGCAGAGCTGTTCGTGTTGCATCATTTAGAATTTAAATGTATTCAACTGGTTTCATACTTTATTAAAATTCTGTAATTAACTCAGCCAGGAGCGCAGTATAACTTCAAAGCGACTACGTATAAATTGTAAGTCCGGACATAAACCCTATTTGGAGCAGGATGAATGGACTGTTTGCCGGCAGTGGGACCACGTATGGCCGCTAGACAATGTGAAGAGGTTGGCTACTTTTGTGACTTGAATGGGCTCTATACAACTCCGAGATGAATAATTCAACAGGCCATTCACAGCGGCTTCTGACCATTGTGGGGACACTAATTAGAGTTATATCACCTCCCCCTCCCCCTCCCACTGCCGAAACACCTGGATTATCGGCCCCGAGTCAGATCGTTTCGTGGAACCTCGGAGAATAGGGTCTCTAAACTATTCTTTTATTTATTTACAGAGATCATTTTTCTGGAAACAATAAACAAGGTGTTTGATTGACTTACACTATAAATCTTGGAAGCAGGACATACCCCGTCCTCGGCGGCCAACTAACATGTTTCTGCTTAATCGAAATTAAAACTTTGTTGCCCACTTTCTTTACCCAATAATATTTTAGTTGACTGAGTAGGAAGTATCTTTATCCTCGCATGTAGCGTCGTTATATTTTACAAAAATACCTTTTTACTTTCAAAAATTTGGAAAACATGCTTTTATGTATATATATATATATATATATATATATATATATATATATATATAGTAGTGAAGTTGTGGCGATATTTGCAAATAAGTCTAATAAACACGACCATTTGCCAAATTAATTTAGTACATGTCCGTAATAATTCTGCTCAGAATATTAAAAAAAAAATGTTGTTTGTGACAATCTTCCAAAACAGCTATTTTTGTTAATTTTACTGACAACAATATATAACGACGAAGAATAAAAAACAAGAATTATTAGTTCTACCACTGTAATTGCCAATAATCGCTGCTAACAAAAGAGTTACTTACCCGTTTCGAAGCTACAGGGATACAGCTATCGAATCCACTGGTGTTATCCATGGTGAGAGAGAAGCATTCCTGCAAAGGTTAGGTATGCAGCTATCCTATATCGTGAGGATACAATTAAACAAACACAATCATATCTTAGTTCTTTAGCTTACACGGCCGGTGTCATAACTAACAGAAAATACTTCCGAAACACACCCCCTTGAAACGTTGCGTACAGAATATTTTGGTATCGCTGTGGAGAGCCATCCTCAGTCAACAGATGCTAATAATAAGCAGTCGTCCTTACAGGCGAGTTGAAGTGGCGGAGCTTTATTGTGATTGGCTGAAGTTGAACCATGGATATTTAACGTTTTGTCTCCCCGTTCTAGGCACAGATTTCTTATACTTCCAGTGTTCTAATATACAACACAGTATATATTACCGTTATACTCATTTTCCTACAACATGCGTGAGAGGCTTTGCTTTTGACCATCAAATAATATAGTATTATTATTTACTTATTTCCGAGTAGTTTATAGCCTTGGATAAGTAATGTACTATTTCCCTGTACGTAAATAATTCTCAGGGTACGAGCATTCAGTACAGGAACATTTCAAGTACCAGTATTCAAGTTTCGTAATGTATGTGCTGTGCTAATTTACATAAATTAAGGCTGGTGTTGGATTTCGACGAGGTTGAATAATCTGAAACGGCCTTTCAGACGAACCAGTTCTTTGACCCTTTGTGAGTTTTTGTCGGAAGGGTAGCTGCGGCGACGGTGAGGTGCAATAAACAATGGGGTAAAGGGACAAGGGATTGAAAGTGCTCTTTTCTTTGCGATTTAAAGGGCGTTCACTGTCCAAATACACCTTTTCTCCTTTCATTACAAATTATAATTGGCAATATTTGTGTATCTCTCAATACAGCTTACTTTTAATGTATAGTTAATCTACGTCAAATAATGACTCTCTTGCTAGCTTGATATAGAAAATGAAGTAAATCAATTGAGTAAATGTGTGCATAGTTATTAAAGTGGCATTTCGACTAATCACAGCATTTGTTCATCATTAGTTTTACTCTCTGCTGACCGAAGTCCGATTGATGACATGGCTCAACAGTAAACAGATAATAGATTATGCCAATATTAGCCTGAATCCTTTCTTAGTCTTAATCTATACTGAGATATCCATCACATTGTTAATTTGGATTGATTATAAATTACACCATTGATGTGGTATTGAATGACAAGTTTACGGTTATAAGGTGCTGCAGTTGGTATTAAATCGATTTTTATTTTGAAAGAAAAATTTTAGTCAGAGCCCATTAAGATACTAGTTTTGAAGACGGGAAACCATAAATAATATATTATTTATTAAGAGGATTGGTAAATAGCATTTGAAATAGAATATTTGGAAATCTTATAATCAGGCCCAAAACAACGGTTGAAAATAATATGTGTTGTGTTTGCACTTGGAAGACGACTCATATAGGGAGTAACAAATGTCTTACCCATAAAAAACGTTTCCATAAGAAAAAAATCAGTAAATTTATAGTTAGAAAATATAATTTCCCTTATCCTTACGTAAATAAAAAACAAGTCGCTTTTTTAATTTTTACATGTTACATTCGGCGGTGTTTATTTGAGTCTGACAGCTAAACCGTCTAAACTACATATTTCCGTGACATTTCTCGTGCAATGGCACAAAGTTGATTTTTCGTCTTGAGAGAAGTGATCAGAGTTGTCAATTTAAAAAATAAATAGATATTATTTCAAGTAAACATCGATTGCACCACCTTAAAAAATTATTATTTTACAACTCAAGACAATATGAAAATTCTACAGTTATAGTTTAAGTACAAAAACAAATGTTCAGATTTTTGCATTGAAGACTCTTGGAGGAATTGGATTTTTTTAAATATTTTTAAGTGTTAATGAAAACAATACTTTTCCAAATTGTTTATTTTTTGGACGAGGCCTTTCGGAACCTAAGGTTTCATCATCAGGCGACTCCACACAAAAATGCGTGTATGCGTCGTGAAACCTGTTCTTAAAGCGATAGATTGCGCGCTTCTAAAGGTATGAAATTCAAATTTCAAAATCTTGTTTGTAACCCAAAAGACTACCTTTGGGCTGATTTCTAGCACATTCGAGGTTTAACTTGAGCTATGAGCTACTCCGAATAGTTTGAGACTGGTGGTGGCAGACCAGTGGCACAGTTTTGCAGAGAGTTTCGTAATAACAACGAACGGATCTTTTGAACTGAACGCGGCTGTGAGCTACTCCGAATAGTTTGAGACTCTGGTGGTGGCAGACCAGTGGCACAGTTTTGCAGAGAGTTTCGTAATAACAACGAACGGATCTTTTGAACTGAACGCGGCTGTGAGCTACTCCGAATAGTTTGAGACTGGTGGTGGCAGACCAGTGGCACAGTTTTGCAGAGAGTTTCGTAATAACAACGAACGGATCTTTTGAACTGAACGCGGCTGTGAGCTACTCCGAATAGTTTGAGACTCTGGTGGTGGCAGACCAGTGGCACAGTTTTGCAGAGAGTTTCGTAATAACAACGAACGGATCTTTTGAACTGAACGCGGCTGTCAGCGAATCGGAATGCACCGGATCAATTAGATGATGTGAAAATTACGTAACTGTACTACGGTACAGAGGTGAGACTAGAGATTCGCGCTCAGTGTCCCAAGCACCATGATTATTCGCTGCTCTCGCACATGCGCAGGTGTCGCGCATGCGCATTGTGCCACGCGGCGCACCGGTTCACCTTTAAAATCGTTACAATTCCCGCCATTATCACTGTGTGCCATATAAATAATTAAACACCCACTTAGTAGTTAGTGAACGTTCGCCGACCTTGCCGATTAGAGAATGGCGATCCATTAGTGATTAGTTTTCAGTGGCGTAATGGCGTGGAACGATGTATGAATTAAAAAAAAAATGAATGCATTTATGTCCATTAAAGTGTACACACGGCTTTGCTTTTTAAACTTTTATTTCGTTAAACATTCACTGCAGACGCCTGTTGAAATTGCGGTCGGATTTCACTTTTCTGAATAGTTTATTTATTGTGCTTAAAGATAAATGAGTGTCACATTGTTTTTTAGTGAAGTGTTTTGCTTATAACATTTCGTGGTGAAAAATATAATCAAAACATTTGTGTTTAACAGAGACCAAAGTGTAACATAGTGGTTTATTAACAGAACAAAACGAAATTTAACATCGACTTCAATATAATATCTTTTAGTTATTTATTATTCAAATATAAGTGAATGTCACATAGACAATATTCCACAAAATACTAACATTTGGAATTTGTTTCCATTAGTACACTCTTCTCACATGAGCCGTTTTATTCCTGCTCCAAGTGATGTTGCAGAGAAATTAAGTAGTGGAGAAGAGTATATAATTGCCTCCCCATGTTACTGGCAAAAAGATAGGTGTTACATTATTTCCCCTCTTCCTGAAGTTGTAGCGCCTTTACCCATCAATTAACATGTACAGTTTAGTTCTCGGAAGTATTACAGCACAGTTTCCTGGCCGGCCGGATACCGACGCAGAGATAACCTTGCACTACGTGACTCTGAGTGCATGGAGCACACCCAGGAACTCTGCTCTGTTGTCTCAAGGTCTGGTCCTCAGTGTACGCGCAGTAATGTCATCAGTTCCACAACGCCCATCCATCTATTCATTAAAATGTTGTTGGGTTCTCACTCCTAAACTGCTGTTCTCTGCGTACTACCTGTTTTCGGATAAAAATTGTCTGATATTTTCAAATAAATTATATATATATATATATATATATATATATATATATATATATATATATATATATATAGTTAACATAAAAAACACACGATTCAACATTCGAATGGATCGCCTAACCATCGGATAGACCTTAGACCTAGTCATTTTATTTATACGTCATTTGACCAATTACATGGAGACTTCCAAAACCACAGAAATATTCTAAGCGCCTCTAAATTACAAGTTGTAGAGATGAGAATTACACGCTTCCAAACAAAACCAAGAGAAATGTCCATTATCGACTGCGATTTTTTTAACATATTCGCGTATCGTTGTGATGATTATGTTGTGTACAACTCTGACACCAAGTTATTTCCATTTCATTAAACATCTGGGACAGCAGCTAATCCTGACGTGGCAGCAGAAAGTAAATGATTTATGTTTATGTGCACTATAAAATGAATATAATGTTGTAGAATTATAGAACTTTATACATAGTAAAAAGGTTAGTTGTATTTATATGTGAACGTTACATTCCCGTTTATGTTCGATTCAGCACACTTTTGGTAATGTTGCCAGCTCTTGCTTGCTTCCTAAAAAGGAAATACACAGAAATGGCGGTTTACACGAGATGAAAGACGACAAGTACAGTGCATGCGGGGGAACGAAAGTAGCGTAAATAACGAACGGAATACAGTGCAGTAATGCTTGAGGAGTGAAAGCCACAATAAATCACATGTGGGTCTCTGCACGGAAGATGTCACAAAGGCGTATTCCCCAGTCACGTTAGCGTTAGCGTACTCACAAAGGCGCGTCAGCGTCAGCGGGACATTGTGAGCGTAGCGCCATACTCTGTGCTTATCCGTCTCCATTAATCACAAACCGATATTTTATTTCCCCGCGAAGCTTTCCTTTGGGATTTTCTTTAAAAGAGCACCCTTTCACTGAGTGAATAGGTTTTGCTTTGGACTTTTTGTAATCACATTTTGTGTCAACTGTTATAGTTCAATAATTATGTGACGGTGGATTTAGAGGTATGGTTTAGATTGAAGTTAATTTATTTGATTAATCCAACGAACTGAAATTATTTATAAAATACATCACACTGAGATTAATGGATGTTCACGAAAGTACTGACGAGTTGTCAAGTTTGAAATCCCTCGGCAGATTGGAGTTCAACTTAGCTGATTAATCCAACGAACTGAAATTATTTAAGAAATACATTACACTGCTGTTAGTGGATGTTCACGAAAGTACTGACAAGTTATCAAGTTTGAAATCATTGTTTCAGAGTGTATCATTACGAGGATCTGGTAGGGCAGTCCTTTTTTCGAGTTGCTGTTTCTTTCTGTGTACTAGTGTAATTCCCGAACAGGTATTTTGTTACCTCGGGCTTTATTGTTGATTTTAGTTTATGATCTACTTACTGTGTGTAAAATGTACAACTGACAACAATAAAGAAATTTTTCATTCAATTCAAATCCCTTGGCAGATTAGAGTTCAACTTAGCCGATTAATCCAACGAACTGAAATTATTCATAAAATACATCTCGTAAAAAATACGTAAAAGTACGTAAAAAATGTGAATTGGTATTAAATTACGTAGTTAATCATAAGTTACTATGTAGACAAAGTAATGTCTACATATATATAATCTTTGAATATAATAATTAATATAATAACATTATTAATCAGTTTTTTATTAAAGATGTATAATAAAAGTATTCCATTGTGTACAAAATATTAAATATATGCAACAACGTACAATTAACGATATATATATACACTACAACTCAGCAAGTTAATTCATTACTCTCGGATTTCAGTTGACAGCAAGTTTCCTGTGGCAGAGTGTCAAGTATAATTAAGAGGCTAATTACCATAGCTAACCGTCTACTGAACAGCGATGTATCAGAGATGTGTCAGGAGAGCAGGTCTGGTAGTGTTCAAGGGTATCTTATGTTAATGTGTATGTATGTGTTAGTATTGTTTAATTACCATAGCTAACCGTCTACTGAACAGCGATGTATCAGAGATGTGTCAGGAGAGCAGGTCTGGTAGTGTTCAAGGGTATCTTATGTTAATGTGTATGTATGTGTTAGTATTGTTTAATTACCATAGCTAACCGTCTACTGAACAGCGATGTATCAGAGATGTGTCAGGAGAGCAGGTCTGGTAGTGTTCAAGGGTATCTTATGTTAATGTGTATGGATGTGTTAGTATTGTTTAATTACCATAGCTAACCGTCTACTGAACAGCGATGTATCAGAGATGTGTCAGGAGAGCAGGTCTGGTAGTGTTCAAGGGTATCTTATGTTAATGTGTATGGATGTGTAAGTATTGTTTAATTACCATAGCTAACCGTCTACTGAACAGCGATGTATCAGAGATGTGTCAGGAGAGCAGGTCTGGTAGTGTTCAAGGGTATCTTATGTTAATGTGTATGTATGTGTTAGTATTGTTTAATTACCATAGCTAACCGTCTACTGAACAGCGATGTATCAGAGATGTGTCAGGAGAGCAGGTCTGGTAGTGTTCAAGGGTATCTTATGTTAATGTGTATGGATGTGTAAGTATTGTTTAATTACCATAGCTAACCGTCTACTGAACAGCGATGTATCAGAGATGTGTCAGGAGAGCAGGTCTGGTAGTGTTCAAGGGTATCTTATGTTAATGTGTATGGATGTGTAAGTATTGTTTAATTACCATAGCTAACCGTCTACTGAACAGCGATGTATCAGAGAGCAGGTCTGGTAGTGTTCAAGGGTATCTTATGTTAATGTGTATGGATGTGTAAGTATTGTTTAATTACCATAGCTAACCGTCTACTGAACAGCGATGTATCAGAGTTGTGTCAGGAGAGCAGGTCTGGTAGTGTTCAAGGGTATCTTATGTTAATGTGTATGGATGTGTAAGTATTGTTTAATTACCATAGCTAACCGTCTACTGAACAGCGATGTATCAGAGTTGTGTCAGGAGAGCAGGTCTGGTAGTGTTCAAGGGTATCTTATGTTAATGTGTATGGATGTGTAAGTATTGTTTAACTACCATAGCTAACCGTCTACTGAACAGCGATGTATCAGAGTTGTGTCAGGAGAGCAGGTCTGGTAATGTTCAAGGGTATCTTATGTTAATGTGTATGGATGTGTAAGTATTGTTTAATTACCATAGCTAACCGTCTACTGAACAGCGATGTATCAGAGTTGTGTCAGGAGAGCAGGTCTGGTAGTGTTCAAGGGTATCTTATGTTAATGTGTATGGATGTGTTAGTTTTTTTAATTACTCAAGCGGTTCATTATCACAATTTATCTGGCTAGCATGAGTGTATTTTAATGTGCGTATGTGTGTAGCGACTCAAGATTGTTTTAGTCCTGGATACAGGATCTTTTGTACTCTGATTACAAATATTGTATATGAAATTGTGTGTTCGAATGAAGTTTAATGTATATTTGGGCCTACTCAGCATTGAAATGTATTAATAGAATATATAATTTAAATTAGATTAGGTTTGAAGTGGGGGTAGTGGCTGGTAAAAGACTCTCTGTCGGTATTTGTTTAGTGTCTTTAATACATTTTATAACTTACGGTACACAAAATAATCAACTAACGGTATTGTAGAAATTAAATGTAATCATGGTTTTATTCCATAAAGGCTTGGTTTCTAATACTGTTCCTTAGTGCGAAGAAACTTATAAAGGTCTTTCTTGCTTTCGTCGCGACCGAGATTTATGAAATATGCATTTATTTCGCATTTCCCTGTTACTGCAATGGAGTGAAAGTGATAGTTTTAGTATTTTATTCTGACAGAAATGGACTTCATAATACATTTTGTACACCTTGTGATCCTAGAAATGTGCTTTTATTTATTTGAACATAAACATAGTTTTTAGGGGTGGAGTAAAGAAGTAGAAGTGGATTTTGCTGTTCTTTGTAGCTTAGAAGCCTGAACAAAAACAGTCGGGGGCCAAAACAATGTTAATAACATTGGCGAGTAAATAACATGCTACAAGTATAGTCGTATTTGTCCTTAGACTTCACAAATCAAATTCTGAGGTAATGTAGTGAAGATATGGGCATTGAACCTTTAACTATAGCCTGAAGAGCCTAAGGCCAGTGGAGGGAAATGGAAAAACTGGTATCTTTCAACTAATACACGGGCTTGAGAACCTTAAACTAAATATGATTGGTTTGCTAAAAAACATATTTAATTTACATAATTATATGATTTACCTGAATTTCTTGGCACACTAGATATGCAGGCACGTTGACAGATTCCGACGTATGTGTATTTTAAATTCAAGGCGTCTTCTCTTATGTCATTTTTTATACTTTTAATACAAGTTAAGTATAATCAAGAGTTAAAGTAGCAGTTTTAATGCTTCAAATGTTAATAAAATTATCATTTAATAATATTTAAAATTGTTGATTTTCATGTGAACTAAAATCGATAGAATAAAAACCAGACAGTTCATTTGGACCAAGTTTATGATTTTGATAAAAAACTATATCTTGAACTTAAGGTAATTTTATCTTGCTGATATTTTACCGATTATGGAATGTTTAAGTTCTTTGTCGTTAATTTAAATAAAAATACAGATCTTGATGTGAGTTAGAGGGAATAGTGAACGTACGAGTAATTTCGAATAAAATTTTCTAAATTTTCTAAATTAATTTTCTAAATTCATTTCAACCTGTAGAGCAGCAATTTAAATTGTTTAACGACACTCTAAATTTCCACATTAACATCTGCTGCCCTACAAAAACGATCAATGTTTGCACACAAATAAAAAAAAAACAACTGGATCACAACGGGTATTTTAGTTTCTAGAGAGAAAACTAAAATTCTTCTCCGAAGTTTATAAAAAAATACTTCAAGCGAACAATTCAAAATTTTTTTCAAAAAATTATAAAAAAAATATACAGGAAAGTGATTCAAGCCGCAAAAAGCATATGATGTCTCAAAATCCATTCTCTCTTCCCAAAAACGTTTCAAAAACAATTTGGGCATCATTAACAATAAAACAAAAGCTCACAAAGAAAATTAAAATTAAAATTGGGGATAGGCTTGTGGAGGACGAAACAGAGATTGCCAATCAGTTCAATGGATTTTTCGCATCCGTTGCTGGTGGGCAGGGTCCTCGGCCATCTGAACCCCAAGTACGGCCCTCGCGAAGACAGAGCCCCACAATCGTCAATGGCGTTGCTCCTGTCGTTGAGGATGAGCTTCACCGAATAATTATTCAGCAGCTCCCAGCCAAAAAATCAAATGACCCTCAATCTAATGTCCCCGTGGCTCATAAAAAAATGCTGCAAGCATTTAGTGAGACCTTTAACTCAATTGGTTAAACTATTCATTCCAAACAGGAGTGTTCCCCTCTCTCCTGAAAATTGCTAAAAGTTGTTCCAATTTTCAAGAAGGACGACCCAACTTCAATCACTAACTACCGGCCTGTCTCAATTTTGCCAGTGCTGAGCAAAATTTTTGAAAAGCTTTTTCTTATAAGAATGCTTCGGTTTTTTGGACAAATGCAATCAGCTCTCAAAGTGAACAATTTGGATTCAGGAAGGGCAAATCGACAACAGACGCAGTCGTGAGTCTTGTCGATATGATTGTAGAGGGGATTGAATGTCGTAACCACTCAATGAGTGTGTTCTTAGACCTGTCCAAAGCATTCGACTGCGTTGACCACGGTACGCTGCTTGACAAACTTGAGTCCCACGGTATTCGAGGGCGTGCCTCTTAAATGGCTTTGTTCGTTTTTAACTCACAGATCCCAAGTTGTTCAGATATCTAGCAAGTCGTCCAAACAAATAGAACTGAGTTATGGAGTCCCACAAGGATCCATCCTCAGTTCCTGTGCTTTTCCTGCTTTACGTCAATGATCTTAAATCATCGCTTCTGCATGGAAAATTAGTGCAGTTTTGCCGATGATACGACTCTCTTTTTCAATGCAACATCAAGTGAAGTGTTGGAACAACAGGCTTATGTTTGATATCAACAACTGTGTCCAATACTTTCACAGCCTCAATCTTACAACAAACTCTTCAAAAACCAACGTTTTGAATTTTTGCCTTGCGCACCGCAGGCAAAACCAGTGTGGGCCTGCCATTTTGTTAGATGACTCCACACTGGAAGAAGTCAGCTCTTCAAAATTCCTAGGAATGCACCTTGGTCGAGGGCTGACTTGGAATGAGCATATTGACTATGTTTGCGCCAAAGTCTGCTCTGGAATTTTTGTTCTGAGATCTTTAGCAAATACTGCCCGAGTCAGGTACTGATTACGGCGTATTATGGACTGATTTACCCCCATCTGTCTTACGGTGTGGTCCTTTGGGGGAGCTTGCGCAAACACACAGTTTCAAAGAGTATTCAGACTTCAAAAAAAAAGCAATTCGAATAATCGCCAAAATCAAATTTAGAGAGTCGTGCAGGGAAGCTTTCAAGAAATTGCAGCTGTTGACTCTGCCGTGCCTCTACATTTTGGAAACAACATTTTTTTGTGTGAGTAAATGTGCCTTAACCAGAGGCCGAGACATACACATGTATGAGACACGTTGGGAGTGCTAACTACCGAAACTGGGATACACAGAAACGGTGGTTTATGAGCGCCTGCCCTCGCAGGCGGGTGTTCATTTCCTCAACAGACTGCCCAAATTCAATTAAAGATGTCCCCAACGCCTAAGGCGTTAAAGACTCGCCTTAAACGCCTATTGGTGTCACAAGCATTCTATAATGCAGGTTGAGTTTTTGGCATTCGACTGGGAGACCGCCCAATTAGAAGACTGACTCCGCTGTGTACTAAGTTGGGTAGCATTGGCGATGGATGAAAGAGGCGTAACTGCAAAATTGTATGTGTGAGTGTGTATTGTTGTATGAATGTTAGAAATTTTTAAAAAACCCCATGACGTTTGCCATACAATGTAAATATTGTCTTCGCAATAAAAAAGATTTGATTTGATTTGATTTGATTTGAATGCCATTGCTTGGTTATTCTTGTTAGGACGCTATATTTGTGCGATAAAATAAACAAATATTTTTCTGTTTTCTGTCAAATTTAATACACCACAGTGATATTAATGTGTCATACAGGCGTGCTCATTCCAGAATAATTATTTTCCAATCTTATCGTGTGTTGGAGTTAATTTTCCCCATTAGTTTCAGAAACTGACTAAAAAATATAATGCTATTTCGCAAAAGTGGGTATTGGCAAACAAAGGTCAATCTAAGCAATCAACAGATAAGCTTCCAAGAAAAAGCTCCTAATTACTGTAATTTCTGTTGGTAAACTTTATTTTCAAGATAGCGTAGAGGTAATTTCACAGCCTTGAATACCGTGTGCGGCGCGGCGCGGTCTATAACGTTATGTATACAAGTTCCACGAGATTATATATGTGACAGCCTTGAATACCGTGTGCGGCGCGGCGCGGTCTATAACGTTATGTATACAAGTTCCGCGAGATTATATATGTGACAGCCTTGAATACCGTGTGCGGCGCGGCGCGGTCTATAACGTTATGTATACAAGTTCCGCGAGATTATATATGTGACAGCCTTGAATACCGTGTGCGGCGCGGCGCGGTCTATAACGTTATGTATACAAGTTCCGCGAGATTATATATGTGACAGCCTTGAATACCGTGTGCGGCGCGGCGCGGTCTATAACGTTATGTATACAAGTTCCGCGAGATTATATATGTGACAGCCTTGAATACCGTGTGCGGCGCGGCGCGGTCTATAACGTTATGTATACAAGTTCCGCGAGATTATATATGTGACAGCCTTGAATACCGTGTGCGGCGCGGCGCGGTCTATAACGTTATGTATACAAGTTCCGCGAGATTATATATGTGACAGCCTTGAATACCGTGTGCGGCGCGGCGCGGTCTATAACGTTATGCCTCTTAAATGGCTTTGTTCGTTTTTAACTCACAGATCCCAAGTTGTTCAGATATCTAGCAAGTCGTCCAAACAAATAGAACTGAGTTATGGAGTCCCACAAGGATCCATCCTCAGTCCTGTGCTTTTCCTGCTTTACGTCAATGATCTTAAATCATCGCTTCTGCATGGAAAATTAGTGCAGTTTGCCGATGATACGACTCTCTTTTTCAATGCAACATCAAGTGAAGTGTTGGAACAACAGGCTTATGTTGATATCAACAACTGTGTCCAATACTTTCACAGCCTCAATCTTACAACAAACTCTTCAAAAAACCAACGTTTTGAATTTTGCCTTGCGCACCGCAGGCAACCAGTGTGGGCCTGCCATTTTGTTAGATGACTCCACACTGGAAGAAGTCAGCTCTTCAAAATTCCTAGGAATGCACCTTGGTCGAGGGCTGACTTGGAATGAGCATATTGACTATGTTTGCGCCAAAGTCTGCTCTGGAATTTTTGTTCTGAGATCTTTAGCCAAATACTGCCCGAGTCAGGTACTGATTACGGCGTATTATGGACTGATTTACCCCCATCTGTCTTACGGTGTGGTCCTTTGGGGAGCTTGCGCAAACACACAGTTTCAAAGAGTATTCAGACTTCAAAAAAAAGCAATTCGAATAATCGCCAAAATCAAATTTAGAGAGTCGTGCAGGGAAGCTTTCAAGAAATTGCAGCTGTTGACTCTGCCGTGCCTCTACATTTTGGAAACAACATTTTTTTGTGTGAGTAAATGTGCCTTAACCAGAGGCCGAGACATACACATGTATGAGACACGTGGGAGTGCTAACTACCGAACTGGGAGACACAGAACGGTGGTTTATGAGCGCCTGCCCTCGCAGGCGGGTGTTCATTTCCTCAACAGACTGCCCAATTCAATTAAAGATGCCCCAACGCCTAAGGCGTTAAAGACTCGCCTTAAACGCCTATTGGTGTCACAAGCATTCTATAATGCAGGTGAGTTTTTTGGCATTCGACTGGGAGACCGCCCAATTAGAAGACTGACTCCGCTGTACTAAGTGGGTAGCATTGGCGATGGATGAAAGAGGCGTAACTGCAAAATTGTATGTGTGAGTGTGTATTGTTGTATGAATGTTAGAAATTTTAAAAAAACCCCATGACGTTTTGCCATACAATGTAAATATTGTCTTCGCAATAAAAAAGATTTGATTTGATTTGATTTGATTTGATTTGTATACAAGTTCCGCGAGATTATATATGTGACAGCCTTGAATACCGTGTGCGGCGCGGCGCGGTCTATAACGTTATGTATACAAGTTCCGCGAGATTATATATGTGACAGCCTTGAATACCGTGTGCGGCGCGGCGCGGTCTATAACGTTATGTATACAAGTTCCGCGAGATTATATATGTGACAGCCTTGAATACCGTGTGCGGCGCGGCGCGGTCTATAACGTTATGTATACAAGTTCCGCGAGATTATATATGTGACAGCCTTGAATACCGTGTGCGGCGCGGCGCGGTCTATAACGTTATGTATACAAGTTCCGCGAGATTATATATGTGACAGCCTTGAATACCGTGTGCGGCGCGGCGCGGTCTATAACGTTATGTATACAAGTTCCGCGAGATTATATATGTGACAGCCTTGAATACCGTGTGCGGCGCTGCGCGGTCTATAACGTTATGTATACAAGTTCCGCGAGATTATATATGTGACAGCCTTGAATACCGTGTGCGGCGCGGCGCGGTCTATAACGTTATGTATACAAGTTCCGCGAGATTATATATGTGACAGCCTTGAATACCGTGTGCGGCGCGGCGCGGTCTATAACGTTATGTATACAAGTTCCGCGAGATTATATATGTGACAGCCTTGAATACCGTGTGCGGCGCGGCGCGGTCTATAACGTTATGTATACAAGTTCCGCGAGATTATATATGTGACAGCCTTGAATACCGTGTGCGGCGCGGCGCGGTCTATAACGTTATGTATACAAGTTCCGCGAGATTATATAAGTGACTATGACATCTTTCTTGGAAATGCTTGTGCAGTTGTTAGTGTTTGTTCACTTTTACGAAAAAGAAATGTAATTTATTAGCCATAATAAAACAGATGTTACATTAAAAGTTTTCAGTTAACCGCTGAAATTGTTGATTAAATTAGATATGAACAACAAACGTTCTAACGGACATAACATCCAACTTTATATGCGACGTTTTTATCTCGGAATAAATCGATATTACATTTGGCATCCTCAGTGTATAATTAATAAATTACCAAAAAAAGTATGTATGCTGTCATTAAGTGTTCTTATAACACGCCGAACAAAGAGAATAATTAGGTAGTGGAGTTAGTGGTTACACAATGATGTGTTAGGTAATACCAATGCTACGTGTGGTGAGATCGCCTCATTAGGTGTTCTTATAACACGCCGAACAAAGAGAATAATTAGGTAGTGGAGTTAGTGGTTACACAATGATGTGTTAGGTAATACCAATGCTACGTGTGGTGAGATCGCCTCATTAGGTGTTCTTATAACACGCCGAACAAAGAGAATAATTAGGTAGTGGAGTTAGTGGTTACACAATGATGTGTTAGGTAATACCAATGCTACGTGTGGTGAGATCGCCTCATTAGGTGTTCTTATAACACGCCGAACAAAGAGAATAATTAGGTAGTGGAGTTAGTGGTTACACAATGATGTGTTAGGTAATACCAATGCTACGTGTGGTGAGATCGCCTCATTAGGTGTTCTTATAACACGCCGAACAAAGAGAATAATTAGGTAGTGGAGTTAGTGGTTACACAATGATGTGTTAGGTAATACCAATGCTACGTGTGGTGAGATCGCCTCATTAGGTGTTCTTATAACACGCCGAACAAAGAGAATAATTAGGTAGTGGAGTTAGTGGTTACACAATGATGTGTTAGGTAATACCAATGCTACGTGTGGTGAGATCGCCTCATTAGGTGTTCTTATAACACGCCGAACAAAGAGAATAATTAGGTAGTGGAGTTAGTGGTTACACAATGATGTGTTAGGTAATACCAATGCTACGTGTGGTGAGATCGCCTCATTAGGTGTTCTTATAACACGCCGAACAAAGAGAATAATTAGGTAGTGGAGTTAGTGGTTACACAATGATGTGTTAGGTAATACCAATGCTACGTGTGGTGAGATCGCCTCATTAGGTGTTCTTATAACACGCCGAACAAAGAGAATAATTAGGTAGTGGAGTTAGTGGTTACACAATGATGTGTTAGGTAATACCAATGCTACGTGTGGTGAGATCGCCTCATTAGGTGTTCTTATAACACGCCGAACAAAGAGAATAATTAGGTAGTGGAGTTAGTGGTTACACAATGATGTGTTAGGTAATACCAATGCTACGTGTGGTGAGATCGCCTCATTAGGTGTTCTTATAACACGCCGAACAAAGAGAATAATTAGGTAGTGGAGTTAGTGGTTACACAATGATGTGTTAGGTAATACCAATGCTACGTGTGGTGAGATCGCCTCATTAGGTGTTCTTATAACACGCCGAACAAAGAGAATAATTAGGTAGTGGAGTTAGTGGTTACACAATGATGTGTTAGGTAATACCAATGCTACGTGTGGTGAGATCGCCTCATTAGGTGTTCTTATAACACGCCGAACAAAGAGAATAATTAGGTAGTGGAGTTAGTGGTTACACAATGATGTGTTAGGTAATACCAATGCTACGTGTGGTGAGATCGCCTCATTAGGTGTTCTTATAACACGCCGAACAAAGAGAATAATTAGGTAGTGGAGTTAGTGGTTACACAATGATGTGTTAGGTAATACCAATGCTACGTGTGGTGAGATCGCCTCATTAGGTGTTCTTATAACACGCCGAACAAAGAGAATAATTAGGTAGTGGAGTTAGTGGTTACACAATGATGTGTTAGGTAATACCAATGCTACGTGTGGTGAGATCGCCTCATTAGGTGTTCTTATAACACGCCGAACAAAGAGAATAATTAGGTAGTGGAGTTAGTGGTTACACAATGATGTGTTAGGTAATACCAATGCTACGTGTGGTGAGATCGCCTCATTAGGTGTTCTTATAACACGCCGAACAAAGAGAATAACTAGGTAGTGGAGTTAGTGGTTACACAATGATGTGTTAGGTAATACCAATGCTACGTGTGGCGAGATCGCCTCATTAGTGACCTTGATCTGGCTTGATATACCGAATAAGTTCTATGTTTGAAATTACCAGCTTGTTGACAACATAACTGTAGTATAGTTCTGTACTGTGGGCATGGTCTTGTTTGAGACACCGCAGCATCCGTTAGTTTGGGCGTTATCAGCTCTGTGTCGGTGATACTATAATATAGCTCTAGACGTGAGGACCTTGATATTGATAAAGAAGCGGCAGCAGGTGTTAAGTTGAACGTTATCAGCTCGTTGACGACATTACTCTAGTATAGCTCAGTACGTGTGGCCATGGTCTCGTTTGAAAAACCGCACCACGTTTTAAGTTGAACGGTATCAGCTTGTTGACGACATAACTCTAGTATAGCTCAGTACGTGTGGACCTTGGTATTGATAAAAAAGCCGCACCACGTTTTAAGTTGAACGTTATCAGCTTGTTGTCGGTGATAACTATAATATAGCTCTAGTACGTGTGGACCATGATATTGATAAAGAAGCGGCAGCACGTGTTAAGTTGAACGTTATCAGCTCTGTGTCGGTGATACTATAATATAGCTCTAGACGTGAGGACCTTGATATTGATAAAGAAGCGGCAGCAGGTGTTAAGTTGAACGTTATCAGCTCTGTGTCGGTGATACTATAATATAGCTCTAGACGTGTGGACCTTGATATTGATAAAGAAGCGGCAGCAGGTGTTAAGTTGAACGTTATCAGCTCTGTGTCGGTGATAACTATAATATAGCTCTAGACGTGAGGACCTTGATATTGATAAAGAAGCGGCAGCAGGTGTTAAGTTGAACGTTATCAGCTCGTTGACGACATTACTCTAGTATAGCTCAGTATGTGTGGCCATGGTCTCGTTTGAAAAAACCGCACCACGTTTTAAGTTGAACGGTATCAGCTCGTTGACGACATTACTCTAGTATAGCTCAGTATGTGTGTACATGGTCTCGTTTGAAAAAACCGCACCACGTTTTAAGTTGAACGGTATCAGCTCGTTGACGACATTACTCTATTGTAGCTCAGTACGTGTGGCCATGGTCTTGTTTGAAAAACCGCACCACGTTTTAAGTAGAACGTTATCAGCTCGTTGACGACATTACTCTATTGTAGCTCAGTACGTGTGGCCATGGTCTTGTTTGAAAAAACCGCACCACGTTTTAAGTAGAACGTTATCAGCTCGTTGACGACATAACTCTATTGTAGCTCAGTACGTGTGGCCATGGTCTTGTTTGAAAAAACCGCACCACGTTTTAAGTAGAACGTTATCAGCTCGTTGACGACATAACTCTATTGTAGCTCAGTACGTGTGGACATGGTCTCGTTTGAAAAAACCGCACCACGTTTTAAGTTGAACGGTATCAGCTCGTTGACGACATTACTCTATTGTAGCTTAGTACGTGTGGCCATGGTCTTGTTTGAAAAAACCGCACCACGTTTTAAGTAGAACGTTATCAGCTCGTTGACGACATAACTCTATTGTAGCTCAGTACGTGTGGCCATGGTCTTGTTTGAAAAAACCGCACCACGTTTTAAGTAGAACGTTATCAGCTCGTTGACGACATAACTCTATTGTAGCTCAGTACGTGTGGACATGGTCTTGTTTGAAAAACCGCACCACGTTTTAAGTTGAACGTTATCAGCTCGTTGACGACATAACTCTATTGTAGCTTAGTACGTGTGGCCATGGTCTTGTTTGAAAAAACCGCACCACGTTTTAAGTAGAACGTTATCAGCTCGTTGACGACATAACTCTATTGTAGCTCAGTACGTGTGGCCATGGTCTTGTTTGAAAAAACCGCACCACGTTTTAAGTTGAACGTTATCAGCTCGTTGACGACATAACTCTATTGCAGCTCAGTACGTGTGGCCATGGTCTTGTTTGAAAAAACCGCACCACGTTTTAAGTAGAACGTTATCAGCTCGTTGACGACATAACTCTATTGTAGCTCAGTACGTGTGGCCATGGTCTTGCTTAAAACAACCCGCACCACGTATTAAGTTGGGCGTTATCAGCTCATTTTCAACGTTGTGCAATTACTGTTCTATGCCTGTAACCTTGAAATTAGTTTATACATTGTTTCTTCGTTTTTACAAATAGTTCCGATTATATAACAACACATATATATAGCAACACAGTTGATAAAGGATATACCTCTATAACTTTGATCACAAATTATGTTCCCCTTCTTATGCAGTAAAAATATTATGGATATCATTGTAATTCACTTAGATCTTTGTATTTTTTTGCCAATCATAGAGAGGTCTGAGAAGCCTACTTCTGTTAATAGACAATTAAAATGTGTTTTGTAACAGTTTAAAATGTATAATGTGAGTCAGATGGTAACTTTGTCTTTGATATATCCATTGCAATATTTACCAAGCATTGCATACGTAATATTTGTTAAAATATGCAGTTAAATGTATAGTTTTACAAAATCTTTTAAATTGTAATTTGAATATTTTCGTACTCTGTGCTCAAAAGCTGTTGCACAAGAGGTTGAAGTAATAAATGTTGTTACTATCAAGCTTACTCTATGCTTGCAAGACTATAATTACAAACAAGTTGAAAATGTTGGTTAAATTACTCAAATATATTGATGTAATGTTGTAAATTATTCAATTATTAGTATTTTACCGCTGTAATTCAGCATTATAAACCGCGATGGGAGTTTTTTGAAACTTTACAGACTAGTTCGGTTTAGCCCGGAGAGATTTTCGAAATAAGAATAGGCGTATATGTTAACCAGGGGGCTAAGAATGTTCATGTAAAATTTCATTAAACGCGGTCCATTAGTTTACGCGTGGAAGCGTAACAAAAAAAATTACATTTGCATTTATAGTATTAGATAGGATTTATAATAATATGAATATAAATGTTTTTTGAACCATTTATAAAACTCGTATAAGATTCGGTCAACAAGCTTAGCCATTATGTCTTTGGCTGAAAAATTACTATTAAGAAGTTTTTTTTCTACACGTCGTCTCGCAAAACAGACATTATTAACTACGAATGGAGTATTCAATAATTCTTTAAAATATAAAAATATATGTAAACCAAAACACCAGCTGTAATATCTAACTTTAACAATATTCTTACTCTTAAATGTATTAAACATCTACCAACACTATCTTTTAACTGAGATCAGATGGAAAGCAATAATTCTGATAAGCTATGTGTTTTTATTACAGATTTGTTTGAAACGTTCCTTAGCTTTTTAATAAGAAACGGTCATTAAATTTGAATTTTCAGTAAACAAATATAGGAAATAATATAACCGAAATACTCTCATCCTTGCTGACATGCATACAAACCAAGCATTCTTGGCTCCAGTATATGTTTTGTCAATGTTTGTATTAGAGACCGAAGGGGCAGCATTACTTTAGTACAGTTGTGTACGTGTGATCTTGTTCTTACATGAGAAATCTCAACAGATGTTAGGTTGGGCGTTTTCAGCTTCTTTTCAACGTTACTTTAGTTTAATTCTGTACGTGTGACCGTGGTGTTACATGGGAAAGCTCAACAGATGTTAGGTTGGGAGTTTTCAGCTTCTTTTCAACATTACTTTAGTACAATTCTGTACGTGTGACCGTGGTGTTACACGGAGAAAGCTCAACAGATGTTAGGTTGGGCGTTTTTTAGCTTCTTTTCAACGTTACTTTAGTAAAAGTTCTGTACGTGTGACCGTGGTGTTACACGGGAAAGCTCAACAGATTGTTAGGTTGGGCGTTTTCAGCTTCTTTTCAACGTTACTTTAGTAAAATTCTGTACGTGTGACCGTGGTGTTACATGAGAAATCCTCAACAGATGTTAGGTTGGGCGTTTTCAGCTTCTTTTCAACGTTACTTTAGTAAAATTCTGTACGTGTGACCGTGGTGTTACATGGGAAAGCTCAACAGATGTTAGGTTGGGAGTTTTCAGCTTCTTGTCAACGTTACTTTAGTACAATTCTGTACGTGTGACCGTGGTGTTACACGGGAAAGCTCAACAGATGTTAGGTTGGGCGTTTTCAGCTTCTTTTCAACGTTACTTTAGTAAAATTCTGTACGTGTGACCGTGGTGTTACATGGGAAAGCTCAACAGATGTTAGGTTGGGAGTTTTCAGCTTCTTGTCAACGTTACTTTAGTACAGTTCTGTACGTGTGACCTTGGGGTTACATGAGAAATCACAACAGATTTTAGGTTGGGCGTTTTCAGCTTCTTGTCAACGTTACTTTAGTACAGTTCTGTACGTGTGACCTTGGGGTTACATGAGAAATCTCAACAGATGTTAGGTTGGGCGTTTTCAGCTTCTTTTCAACGTTACTTTAGTACAGTTCTGTACGTGTGACCTTGGGGTTACATGAGAAATCTCAACAGATGTTAGGTTGGGCGTTTTCAGCTTCTTGTCAACGTTACTTTAGTACAGTTCTGTACGTGTGACCTTGGGGTTACATGAGAAATCACAACAGATTTTAGGTTGGGCGTTTTCAGCTTCTTGTCAACGTTACTTTAGTACAGTTCTGTACGTGTGACCTTGGGGTTACATGAGAAAGCTCAACAGATGTTAGGTTGGGCGTTTTCAGCTTCTTGTCAACGTTACTTTAGTACAATTCTGTACGTGTGACCTTGGTGTTACATGAGAAATCTCAACAGATGTTAGGTTGGGCGTTTTCAGCTTCTTGTCAACGTTACTTTAGTACAGTTCTGTACGTGTGACCTTGGGGTTACATGAGAAAGCTCAACAGATTTTAGGTTGGGCGTTTTCAGCTTCTTGTCAACGTTACTTTAGTACAGTTCTGTACGTGTGACCGTGGTGTTACATGAGAAATCCCAACAGATTTTAGGTTGGGCGTTTTTAGTTTCTTGTCAACGTTACTTTAGTACAGTTCTGTACGTGTGACCGTGGTGTTACATGAGAAATCCCAACAGATTTTAGGTTGGGCGTTTTCAGTTTCTTGTCAACGTTACTTTAGTACAGTTCTGTACGTGTGACCGTGGTGTTACATGAGAAATCCCAACAGATTTTAGGTTGGGCGTTTTTAGTTTCTTGTCAACGTTACTTTAGTACAATTCTGTACGTGTGACCTTGGGGTTACAAGAGAAATCACAACAGATTTTAGGTTGGGCGTTTTCAGCTTCTTGTCAACGTTACTTTAGTACAGTTCTGTACGTGTGACCGTGGTGTTACATATGAAATCCCAACAGATTTTAGGTTGGGCGTTTTTAGTTTCTTGTCAACGTTACTTTAGTACAATTCTGTACGTGTGACCGTGGTGTTACATGAGAAATCCCAACAGATTTTAGGTTGGGCGTTTTTTAGTTTCTTGTCTACGTTACTTTAGTACAGTTCTGTACGTGTGACCGTGGTGTTACATGAGAAATCCCAACAGATTTTAGGTTGGGCGTTTTTAGTTTCTTGTCAACGTTACTTTAGTACAGTTCTGTACGTGTGACCTTGGGGTTACATGAGAAATCACAACAGATTTTAGGTTGGGCGTTTTCAGCTTCTTGTCAACGTTACTTTAGTACAGTTCTGTACGTGTGACCGTGGTGTTACATGAGAAATCCCAACAGATTTTAGGTTGGGCGTTTTTAGTTTCTTGTCTACGTACTTTAGTACAATTCTGTACGTGTGACCGTGGTGTTACATGAGAAATCCCAACAGATTTTAGGTTGGGCGTTTTTAGTTTCTTGTCTACGTTACTTTAGTACAATTCTGTACGTGTGACCTTGGGGTTACATGAGAAAGCTCAACAGATGTTAGGTTGGGCGTTTTCAGCTTCTTTTCAACGTTACTTTAGTACAGTTCTGTACGTGTGACCGTGGTGTTACATGAGAAATCCCAACAGATTTTAGGTTGGGCGTTTTTAGTTTCTTGTCTACGTTAATGTAGAATAGTTCCGAGCGTGTTACCTCATCTTGCATGAGAAATGGTGTCTTAGGTGTAACTTATCAGTTCGTGACGACTTTACAATGTGCATAGGTTTGTGTGTGTAAATATGATCTTTCTTAAGATATCGGAGAAGAATATATGTTTGGTAATGTCACCTTGTTTAGAACATTACAGTATTATAGTTACGAGCATATAGTTAAAGAATACGCAAATATTGTACAATTACCTTATCAGCCATCGTACCTTATTATCACAAGAAAACGTAGTTGTCAAAAACTACTTTTAAATTATTTATATCCGTAAACATGTTATTTATTTCGTAAAATAAAAAAAGTGTATAATCTTGACTTTGGCCTAGTCATTTATAAATTAAACTTGAAAAGGAGAGCAGATAGGTTTCAGTTTTTGCAACATATAATAATAATAAAATGTCTGAATTCCTGTTATCCTTTCAAGGAACTAAGTTTATACTGTAAATAACTTGTAATTTGAAAGAAGGATGACATGTTTACATATTGGATTAAATGTTAAAGAATCGCTACTTCTTATTTGTTAAATATTTTTAATTGGATTATTGTTAATGTTTACGTATTAAGAAATTTGTTTGACTGTTGTTTTTCGTGTTTTGTTTAATTAACGGATACGGATTATTATAGTCTGATTAACAGTTCATGTTTTCCGCTGCCTACAGAGAAAGGCAAGTTTTACACGTAAGTAATACATGCGTCGTGTCACGCTGAGTGCCGTCACAGATTGCCTTACATGCGTAACATGTTCAAAGTTTCCAGTTTGACACGTAAGTAACACATGCGTCGTGTCACGCTGAGTGCCGTCACAGATTGCCTTACATGTTACAGATTGCGTAACATGTTCAAAGTTTCAAAGTTTCCAGTTTAAGACACATGCGTCGTGTCACGCTGAGTGCCGTCACAGATTGCCTTACATGCGTAACATGTTCAAAGTTTCCAGTTTGACACGTAAGTAACACATGCGTCGTGTCACGCTGAGTGCCGTCACAGATTGCCTTACATGCGTAACATGTTCAAAGTTTTCCAGTTTGACACGTAAGTAACACATGCGTCGTGTCACGCTGAGTGCCGTCACAGATTGCCTTACATGCGTAACATGTTCAAAGTTTCCAGTTTGACACGTAAGTAACACATGCGTCGTGTCACGCTGAGTGCCGTCACAGATTGCCTTACATGCGTAACATGTTCAAAGTTTCCAGTTTGACACGTAAGTAACACATGCATCGTGTCACGCTGAGTGCCGTCACAGATTGCCTTACATGCGTTACATGTTCAAAGTTTCCAGTTTTAATGTTTTACCCGCTTTGACGTTAAAAACACAAGTTTATTTTACAAACAGTTTGACGCTAAAGTGTTTTGCTTTTCGAGAACTGGAAAAATTACTGAAGCTCTGTAAATACAGGAATACTGTCGGCATTTAATTAGACAAACACTTTAATGTATTCACAGTAATTTCCATTCCATTGTTATATTGTAATTGCCGTGTATCAACTAACACATGGTTTATCCTTCACTTCTTAGAACGTGCTATGAGGAAATCAACTTCAAATAGTATATTTTCCACCAACCTACCTCATGAAAGCAACTGAAATTTTCCATTATGTACACAGTGTAAGCAGGAGATACAGTTTGTTTCAAACTATAAAAGTGTTTTATAAGTTAACAGAAAAATGTATAAATAAAACTTAATATCCTGATTTTTGTTTGTTTTAGTTATCAGATTAGTTTTATTCTATTCCTACAAAACTTGTGGAAAATGTGTAGTTTATTAATCCTTGTGTGTTTCTAGGAAAATAAAATGTTTTATTTATTTAAAAATATAGCCGTCATAACTGTATTAAGTAAACTAAATCTTTTTTATTTCAATCAAAAACTTCTTTTGTTAATTTACAATACTCAAGAGTCGAAAGAGCTACTGAAAACTGCAAGTGGTTTACTTGATCGATCGCTTCAACGTATCTGTGCACTTGAGACTTTTGATGATACAAACTAACTAAGACAACCATTGAATAATACGAAATCTGAATGTACTACAAAAAAACCGTGAATATTTTGACTCATACAAGAACTGGAAGAAGGGTGAAGCTACGTACACGATTCCTCGATTAGAGTTTGACATGATATCGGGAGATTTGGTATGGTTAAGTTGATATGTTTTGAACGTTTAACTTTTGATTCACGTTGGGAGTGGACTGCTTTTAATAACTTAACAGTATTTAAATTATATTTCCGGTATTGACTGAGCGTTAGTGAAGCTTATCACTTGAGGGCGGAAAAGATCTTATTTCTGTTTCGATAATAAACTAACCTGTATAGGCTTGAAGTTTAGCACGAAACCTTATTTCTATGTAAGAAATATTTGGGTGTTAGTGCCTGTCATTCCGTGGTATTTGGCTGGAAACAAACATGTTTACATTGGTGTTATGGCTAACTGTGTTAGCAACGAGATAATCTGAAAATACATAAACTGAGTGCACTCAAATTACACTTTAGTACTTAATAACACATATAGACTAATAAAATAGATACGGATTTAAACTTAGCATACAACCTCAGCGAAGCGTCTTACACAACACATGGTGTGGGGTATTTGTACCTTGTTTAGTTGTAAAATATGAATTCATAATACGTCATGAGCCAATGTTGTGTTGATAATGCTACAGACAAAGGAAACTGGTTTACAAACATTGGTATTAGTATATATTCCTACACGCGTAACTCGTCATTATTTCCACGACAAGTATACTCGTACATCGTTAGTAAAATCACAAACCGAAAAGACCAGTAATTATTTTTACATTGGAATGAAATTTGGAAAAATTATCATGGATCTCAGACCAACAAAGAAACACGGTTGATTGTGGTGATTTGCACTGTAAACATATGTTCGCGAGGGCTGTCATGTGATGGGGCCTTGCGTGCAGGTGTTGTCTGTGTGCATTGTAAATTATTTCGTTTGCTGTGTTTTATATTAGGTTAGAAACATTCTAGTCACATAAATATGTGGTTGCCTTCAGATTGCTCATACAGTATGCGTTATGTTTACTTCCTGTTGTGTGATTCTGTAGTCAGTATTCTTTTATATTGTAATTATCACGTTAAGCATATAAAAACTAATAAAAATATACAGACTTTTTTGAAAGTAAAAGTAGTCAGTTATATTACTGAATAAGTTGTATTTTACGTATTATTACGAATATTCTCTAAACACTGTTATGCTATAAAAATAAAATTAGTTTATTAACCATTAGGACCTAATGGTTAATTAATAAATTACGTAAATCATAACAACTTAATACGTGGGTTTTTATAATGAGTACGAGTTCACATAGTTGCATAAAGTAATTATATGCACCTTATTATTCAGAATTAATTTTACCGTTAACTCGTATGATTGGTTCTGCAATACTTACATACGGTACTAATTATGTTATCAATTATAATTTAATTTTGTTTTGCTGCAAATTAATAACTGTTGTATTGATAATTGCATGAATAACTTTAATATTACTATTTAAGATACTCGTATCGATTGTACTAGGACCGGACCAATCTTCCTTTAATTTGCTCTCTTCCACAACACTTTTCCTTTATTTTTCTGGGAAGTTTCTATTAGGGTTTTGTATAAATATTTGTATTTCATTTTTTATTCTCATGACGAACGTTTCTTTCTAAAATTTCCTGTTTCTGAAACTACCCCTTCTTATCTTTAACATTTAATTTGGAATCCTCTTGCAAGTGTTTATTTAATTGTACGCATTCTTTTTTGTTATTACTATTTGTTCTCATAAGCTGACCTTGTCATTTTTGTAATACAAAATAATATCTATAGAGGAATGGTCATGTCTGGGTAATTTAAGTCTCTAATTGAACGATTCTAATTTTTATAGACTGACATTTTCACTTAGTAAATAAGTTAAAAAATAAATAAAAAGCTAACTCTTATTGTTACTGAAATCGTCGGAGCACTTCAATAAATTATCATGGAATGTTGGAGGGAATACGAATCTTATAAAAACTGTTTCACTTTACGACTTCAGGACCCCAAAACACTGTTCTTTAAACTTAAATCTAAAATAGATCAGGAGATTGGAATAACTTTGAGTGATTATAGGTTATCTCAGGAGTGTTTATTATGTCATAGATAAAGAATACATGAATATATTGTCAGAGCTTTCAACAGGAAAATGCGTGTGAAGCTGCGGGTAACTGCTAGTAATATATATTTTTCTTAACTATATATATATATATATATATATATATATATATATATATATATAACTTTCTAAAATTAACAGTATATTTATTACCGTCTTCTCCAGTTAAATGAACCCTGTTATAAGAAAAAGTGCTACTTTTACTGTATTGTTAATTTGTTTTAGATTTATATATAATTTATATTTGTCTGATTTATTTATTTCTGTACTATATAATGATTAGTAAAATATTGTGCGTAGAACGATACAGTAAATATGTAGGATTATTTTGAATACATGTACAGAAACTGTATGCTTTATAAATGTGTATAATTGCGATAAGGGGTTTACAAGTATGCTGAGAACAGGTTACGTATAGTAGTTCAAAGGTGTAAAGAAGGTGTAACGCGTTCGACATTGCATAACGTTCTTGTATTTCTTGGTATACAGTCTAATGTAAACCAGTCCTTGTTGGCAACATCTGGAACCTCTAGCCAAGTTGTCTGCAAGTCAATAGTTTTCTTGTACACAAGCTGAGGAAAGGATGGAGGCCAATACTTTTTGTGGGCACAAATCTGTGTCTACGATTATATGCGAGATACTTGTATTCTAGGACTGTGGATATAAGGCACCGTTATGAGCTACTTCTTTACGTATTTAGTTAAATCCTTAATGTGTCATACATTGTGTAGTAGCCTACTGCAGTAACATTATTGACGGCATCAGTACAATCTTCACATTAGTTACACATATTTCAAACAGCTTCGTGATTATTGTTGCATTAATTTATTGGTTAAACCACACACGCTTTTTATTTTTAATTGTAAAAGTATTTTTTTATGTATTAAAGTTGGTATTGCAAATGTTCGGTATTATCTGTCAATGTATAAGACAGCATTTTATTCTTCGTTTTAAAATTTTTCTTGTAATAAACTGTTACAATTAATTTTATTTTTATATTTATGATTAATCTATATCTTAATATTGATAAAACACTGTTTCCCGCTAAGTAGGTACATGGAACATCCGATTTGAACCCTTTTGTCTATTTTTTATGTAAATATCATGTGTTTCATAACACCATAATATTATTAACATTCCATAGTAAGTATATTTCTTAATTACATATATTTCATTACATAGAACATGTTTATGCAAAACCATATAAAAAATTCATCCAAACAAAACTACTTTCTCACCTTTAAATATCCATATTTTCAAGGTTTTCGTCTTACGCATTTTTTTTTTTGTAAAACGTTCGGTCATGAATAAATTGGTAGAATAAGCTACTATTACAGTATTATGTTAAATTCGACTTATAGGAATGTAGGTCTTTAGTAAATTGGTAAATTAAACCTACCGAATTACGATCAAAGCAGACCGTAAGAGTTTCGCCTTGGGTATATTAGTAAGTTGCACGTAGAGCGTCGCCTTCAACCTGCTATGGAGCTTCCCTCATTAAGCACATCTCTATTCAAGTGTTCCAGTTTCAATTCTTCAATGTCCAAGAGTTTGACCCCAAATCCCTTAGATCTGTCTTGTTCCGTGTTTTATACACCGCAGTTTCGTCAATCTTTTTAATTTAATCAACCCTAGTTTCTCATATCTATGTCTTCTCTGGTGTCAGAGCGTTATTTTTTATTAAGGTAATATTATTATACGTATATTGTTCAAACAAACAGAAATAATTGTTTATGTTATTTTCTTTTATTTGCTTGCATTCTGAAATGTTGAACATCGACGCTTTCATCGCGTACACGTACATGCTTTAGTTATAACTTTTGTGAAACTATCCACTGAAGACGCAACCAAGAGAGGGAAGAAAATATATTCTTTAACAATGTTGGTAACATTTGCTGCAGTGCCGTAAAGGTGCATTATTGGGCAATCAGCATCGTGTGTATTGTGTCGTGCTAGTTGATATGTGCAGCACAACAATGTCTCTACACCCCCCCCCTCACCACCATCATTACACCCCTAGGATAGTGTTATATTGCACATACTGGGTTGTACATGTAACCTAGTAAATGTAATAAACTGTATTTAGCTCTTATAATTATTTTACACGCTATACTTGTGTAAGCGTGACATTTATGTGACATCGGTGTAAGATTAGGTATATAAATAGGTATATAGGTAGTTACAATTTTAAAGAAAAGTTTAAACTTCACTTGCATACAAATTAATATTTTTGTAAAACTTGTTTCAGTTATGAAATGTGTTGCTTCTTAGTTCCTTTAGAATTATCAGACCTATTAATAGCTATCGTTTCTCAACATTGAAACTTGAAAAATAATATCATTTGGCAATAAGTAATTAAATATTTATTTTTCCTTGTCTTAAAAGCTATAAAATAAGATAACTATAAAATATTCATAACTTAACATGAATTTTAAGGCATTTAAGTACGAAATGTTACAGTTAACTGTGTGAAATATATTTTGTAGATCGTCGTAGAAAGTCAGCAAGATTTGGCCAACAGCTTTCTCATTTCTTTATCGAGCAGCTAACAAAAAGCTAACGGAACGGAACCAAACCACTGTCAGATTGGATTGTATTAGAACCCACCGTAATGGGGTCTAATATAATGGGGTTTCTCGTGTAACGCCCTAACGCCGCGGGAAGTTCCCCGACCAAAGCTATCCAAGTTGTTTATGCGCCCTACATTCTGTAGGATATTTACTCTCATACAACAATGACGGGGTTATAATCTAATATTGTCCGTGACATGTACTGTACCACGCCAGTTGCAAGCGATCATACATTCGTTCCACCTTTCAGTACCTCCACAAGTTAAATGCTCTCGGTGACGGGGTTATAATCTAATATTGTCCGTGACATGTACTGTACCACGCCATCCACTGGCGATGTCAAGCGATAATGAATAAAGCCCGCCGAACGATCTGGGTGGGATTGTGTCATTCGTTCCACCTCTCAGTACCTCCACAAGTTAAATGTTGTGATGTTTACTCTCGCATTGCATCATACAACAATGACGGGGTTATAATCTAATATTGTCCGTGACATGTACTGTACCACGCCATCCACTGGCGATGTCAAGCGATAATGAATAAAGCCCGCCGAACGATCTGGGTGGGATTGTGTCATTCGTTCCACCTCTCAGTACCTCCACAAGTTAAATGTTGTGATGTTTACTCTCGCATTGCATCATACAACAATGACGGGGTTATAATCTAATATTGTCCGTGACATGTACTGTACCACGCCATCCACTGGCGATGTCAAGCGATAATGAATAAAGCCCGCCGAACGATCTGGGTGGGATTGTGTCATTCGTTCCACCTTTCAGTACCTCCACAAGTTAAATGTTGTGATGTTTACTCTCGCATTGCATCATACAACAATGACGGGGTTATAATCTAATATTGTCCGTGACATGTACTGTACCACGCCATCCACTGGCGATGTCAAGCGATAATGAATAAAGCCCGCCGAACGATCTGGGTGGGATTGTGTCATTCGTTCCACCTCTCAGTACCTCCACAAGTTAAATGTTGTGATGTTTACTCTCGCATTGCATCATACAACAATGACGGGGTTATAATCTAATATTGTCCGTGACATGTACTGTACCACGCCATCCACTGGCGATGTCAAGCGATAATGAATAAAGCCCGCCGAACGATCTGGGTGGGATTGTGTCATTCGTTCCACCTTTCAGTACCTCCACAAGTTAAATGTTGTAATGATTTATAATATACATTTATTGATCTGTTTTATGTATATATTAAAACAAATGGTTAATGTGTTTTTAAATTCTTATGAAAAATATTTAATTTGTAAAGAATAATTATTATCGTATATACGATGCCATGAATATTCCAACAGAAACTGTTTTTAGTTGTAAATTAAGTAATAAAAAAACGACGATTTAATTAAAACTGGTGGAATAGACTAATATATGTTTTAGAGGTTATCAACTGATATTTAAATAAAGAAAGAAAGTAACGAAATGTCTATAACGGACGAAAGTTAAATGTGAGTGGGATGGTAGAGAGGCAGGTTATTTACACAGGTTGCTCAGCGGTCACCCGTCCAAGCAGCAGCCACTCTCGTCGTTGCTTGACTTAGATTAGATTGTGGTAACCGCTGAACCCTCCAGTCAACCAAGTTGGCCATTAGTTGCAGATTACCAAACCAAACATAGCGCCTTATTCTCGAACAGGTACATTAACTACTATCAGAGTTTTTTTCTAAATTTGTAAAGTTTATATTTCAGACAATTTAAATTCCGTTTCGATGGACGCTCTAGATTGTTCCTATGTTTAGGAGTCTGGAATAAGAACTTACATTTCTTTATAATCAATACTACGGTACGAAGACTCATTTAAGTAATGGCTGTCCTTAAATAATGTTACTTGAATTTTATTAATCGATAACCAGTGTATGGCTTGACATTATTTGCTATCAATTTTTAAATAGTGAACACGTTTTATTGTGTTGATTATTAAAAGTTTGTTACGATATATTTTTTTATATCTATGATAAGATGGGAATACATTTTTGGAAAGACAAGTAACAGTATTATACTTGGTTCAAAACCAAACTGAAATTAAAAGCACTGAATTAGGGTTGACTTTCAGTTTAGTAAGAAAGGTAACAAGGAACGTCGTGTTAACAAGTACACCCACAAGCACAATCTTTGAGGGATATACATTTTGTACCAGAAACAGCCTCTTTGATACAGGTTATTCTTTAGGAGCGATAACCAATTATGGTTTTAAATTATTTAAACCAGTAAAGGAATAAAAATTAAATATTATAAACAACATGTAGTTAGAAGTCATTTCGTGAAGTCTGATTGATACACATTGATAAAAATATCTCTGTGGAGAGAAAGCGTTAGTACTAGTAATGGATGGGTTTAATTGTAAAACGCAAATGTAACAAAGTTAGGCTTGTGGAGGAAACGTGGATTATTGATATCATTAAACTATTCTATGTGATGAAAAAACGAGGTCGAGAATATATTAGAAATGAACCCTGACAACAAAATAGGTTCTAAAACTATCATAACTTTAATTGCAAGCCACGAACAAAAATCTTCAAATCTGCAGATGCGTGAAAATAGAATCAACTTTATCCACCATGTTTTAATTTATTTTTTTAGCGTCAATTAAATTGCAAACTTCAATACTACTAGAACACATGCTGATTGAAACAGTCGAATCCTCATGGAGGAATCTTAAAAGGATTAGAATCCCTGCCGAAACTCTTGCAGACTCTTCCTTGTGAATAAATCTTTATCTTCATATTTTAAGAGGGTAACCGCCGAGTATATGCCTCAGTTAGAAAATGTTGCTAATTCGTCTTACTAAAAAAAAATCTTTTATAACATTCATTAAATCTTAAATAATAAATTGCTGCACTCTATGATTAAACAAAGAGTCACTTCTATAACACAGAATTTAGTGTACGATATTAAATACTGTAATCCGAAAAATATTCATTTCTTGCATAAACAAAATATAATAACATAGTCTAATATCGAGTAATATTGAAGATGGAGTTTTAATTACATGTATTGTAGCTGTAAAATTGTTGTACGGTAGTTTAAAATTCCATATAATTAATTTTCAAATTTCCTAATTAGTACATTACTAAGTAATTATTTTATTTAAAACTATATTATTTATTGCTGACAGTTTATCTTATTTATAATTCAATATAACTAAAAGTAATGAAACAGTTTCCAGTATGAAATCTGTATATTTTGTACAATGTATAGTCTACAGTCATATACTATACAAATTATCTGTATACGATATATATTTAGAATTCAATATAACTAATAGTAAGTAAACAGTTTCCAGTATGAAATCTGTATATTTTGTACAATGTATAGTCTACAGTCATATACTATACAAATTATCTGTATACGATATATATTTAGAATTCAATATAACTAATAGTAAGTAAACAGTTTCCAGTATGAAATCTGTATATTTTGTACAATGTATAGTCTACAGTCATATACTATACAAATTATCTGTATACGATATATATTTAGAATTCAATATAACTAATAGTAAGTAAACAGTTTCCAGTATGAAATCTGTATATTTTGTACAATGTATAGTCTACAGTCATATACTATACAAATTATCTGTATACGATATATATTTAGAATTCAATATAACTAATAGTAAGTAAACAGTTTCCAGTATGAAATCTGTATATTTTGTACAATGTATAGTCTACAGTCATATACTATACAAATTATCTGTATACGATATATATTTAGAATTCAATATAACTAATAGTAAGTAAACAGTTTCCAGTATGAAATCTGTATATTTTGTACAATGTATAGTCTACAGTCATATACTATACAAATTATCTGTATACGATATATATTTAGAATTCAATATAACTAATAGTAAGTAAACAGTTTCCAGTATGAAATCTGTATATTTTGTACAATGTATAGTCTACAGTCATATACTATACAAATTATCTGTATACGATATATATTTAGAATTCAATATAACTAATAGTAAGTAAACAGTTTCCAGTATGAAATCTGTATATTTTGTACAATGTATAGTCTACAGTCATATACTATACAAATTATCTGTATACGATATATATTTAGAATTCAATATAACTAATAGTAAGTAAACAGTTTCCAGTATGAAATCTGTATATTTTGTACAATGTATAGTCTACAGTCATATACTATACAAATTATCTGTATACGATATATATTTAGAATTCAATATAACTAATAGTAAGTAAACAGTTTCCAGTATGAAATCTGTATATTTTGTACAATGTATAGTCTACAGTCATATACTATACAAATTATCTGTATACGATATATATTTAGAATTCAATATAACTAATAGTAAGTAAACAGTTTCCAGTATGAAATCTGTATATTTTGTACAATGTATAGTCTACAGTCATATACTATACAAATTATCTGTATACGATATATATTTAGAATTCAATATAACTAATAGTAAGTAAACAGTTTCCAGTATGAAATCTGTATATTTTGTACAATGTATAGTCTACAGTCATATACTATACAAATTATCTGTATACGATATATATTTAGAATTCAATATAACTAATAGTAAGTAAACAGTTTCCAGTATGAAATCTGTATATTTTGTACAATGTATAGTCTACAGTCATATACTATACAAATTATCTGTATACGATATATATTTAATGCTGATAGTTTATCTTATTTAGAATTCAATATAACTAAAAGTAATTAAACAGTTTCCAGTATGAAATGTGTATATTTTGTACAATGTATAGTCTACAGTCATATACTATACAAATTATCTGTATACGTTATATATTCGAAATTTTGTAACTTTTATTTGTAATATTGAGTTTAAAGTGCTATAAAAATCTTTTATTATTCATACTGTTTAAATTGCGTTTACACATGAAAATTTTATGACGAAACAAATTAGGCAGACATAGTGGAACCTCTTCGATGACAGATTTTTGAAAAAAAGTAAACTGAAATGTACGAGATAAATATTAAGGTCAAAAGGTCATTCATCCTTGCGTGCTTCAAGACTAAATAAACTCGTTTAAACTGTTCTGGTATTTAGCATAACTTAGTTATACAAGCAACTTCTGGCTGTGAATTTAAAATTTCGTTTATTTATTTTTTTTAATTAAGATAAATGCCGAAATGCTGCCTAATTTAACATGCGTAACAATCAATGCGTAGTAGCCTACTAACATGGATTTTGTTACAGTCTATTAATTGTTAAACCATATAATAGAACTAATTAAGTTTAAATTATTTAGATGCCTTCGTGTTCTCCTAGTAAGCTAACAAGGGCATGATGAAACAGGGGCTGTAACAGGTTATATATCTTAGCCACACATTCCATTCCTCGTGGGACTTTGGACTTAATTGAATAAAATATAAGAAAATGTGTTTTCCAAGGCTTGTTATATCAATAAGTTAACCTCCCACCAATTTTAAATCGCATCCATGAAAAATGTGGTCGATTAAAGTCAATCTTCTTGATGAAATGTTAAAAAATTAATCTTAAAAATCATATTCTTAACGTTTGTAGGGTTTAATTCCGAATTGTATGAAAGTAACGTTATTTGTCTCGATAAATTAGTAATGTAGCCTATATAATAGCATTTACAAGAAATGAAAATTGTATCCTTATTTAATTTTGTACCCTCGGTTTGTTCTGAATTTTCTCCAAAATTAAAATACTATTTAAGTAGTTAATCCAGTCTCGTAACAAATTTCGCTTGAACATTTTGTGTTTACAACATTTGAAAGTAGATTCTCTACCATAATATTTGAGTTGGCGTTTGAGTGGGTAATTTCTGTATAAGCTGTTAAGCTCGAACATTTTGTGTTTACAACATTTGAAAGTAGATTCTCTACCATAATATTTGAGTTGGCGTTTGAGTGGGTAATTTCTGTATAAGCTGTTAAGCTCGAACATTTTGTGTTTACAACATTTGAAAGTAGATTCTCTACCATAATATTTGAGTTGGCGTTTGAGTGGGTAATTTCTGTATAAGCTGTTAAGCTCGAACATTTTGTGTTTACAACATTTGAAAGTAGATTCTCTACCATAATATTTGAGTTGGCGTTTGAGTGGGTAATTTCTGTATAAGCTGTTAAGCTCGAACATTTTGTGTTTACAACATTTGAAAGTAGATTCTCTACCATAATATTTGAGTTGGCGTTTGAGTGGGTAATTTCTGTATAAGCTGTTAAGCTCGAACATTTTGTGTTTACAACATTTGAAAGTAGATTCTCTACCATAATATTTGAGTTGGCGTTTGAGTGGGTAATTTCTGTATAAGCTGTTAAGCTCGAACATTTTGTGTTTACAACATTTGAAAGTAGATTCTCTACCATAATATTTGAGTTGGCGTTTGAGTGGGTAATTTCTGTATAAGCTGTTAAGCTCGAACATTTTGTGTTTACAACATTTGAAAGTAGATTCTCTACCATAATATTTGAGTTGGCGTTTGAGTGGGTAATTTCTGTATAAGCTGTTAAGCTCGAACATTTTGTGTTTACAACATTTGAAAGTAGATTCTCTACCATAATATTTGAGTTGGCGTTTGAGTGGGTAATTTCTGTATAAGCTGTTAAGCTCGAACATTTTGTGTTTACAACATTTGAAAGTAGATTCTCTACCATAATATTTGAGTTGGCGTTTGAGTGGGTAATTTCTGTATAAGCTGTTAAGCTCGAACATTTTGTGTTTACAACATTTGAAAGTAGATTCTCTACCATAATATTTGAGTTGGCGTTTGAGTGGGTAATTTCTGTATAAGCTGTTAAGCTCGAACATTTTGTGTTTACAACATTTGAAAGTAGATTCTCTACCATAATATTTGAGTTGGCGTTTGAGTGGGTAATTTCTGTATAAGCTGTTAAGCTCGAACATTTTGTGTTTACAACATTTGAAAGTAGATTCTCTACCATAATATTTGAGTTGGCGTTTGAGTGGGTAATTTCTGTATAAGCTGTTAAGCTCGAACATTTTGTGTTTACAACATTTGAAAGTAGATTCTCTACCATAATATTTGAGTTGGCGTTTGAGTGGGTAATTTCTGTATAAGCTGTTAAGCTCGAACATTTTGTGTTTACAACATTTGAAAGTAGATTCTCTACCATAATATTTGAGTTGGCGTTTGAGTGGGTAATTTCTGTATAAGCTGTTAAGCTTGAACATTTTGTGTTTACAACATTTGAAAGTAGATTCTCTACCATAATATTTGAGTTGGCGTTTGAGTGGGTAATTTCTGTATAAGCTGTTAAGCTCGAACATTTCTTCAAACTAAGAAAATAATACTCTTAATGAATGATAGATAATAAATAATTACGTGAAATGAAAGCCATAATTATTTATTTATTTTATTGATTATATAATATTTTATATTTTATTGCCTTTACTGGATAAGTATATACATGTTTCACACGAATATGAAACTGTGTTTTTATTATAAAAACAGCTAGCTTTATCTGAAAATGTAACGGATTATCTTACAATGAGCAGAAACTCTATTATTTATTTTAAACCCTATAACAGCGCCCGCACTGGTATAATCCTTCTTTTTTCCAGGCAAGCGCTTCTCTTTAAGCCCTTGCATTAACCAGGTAAGTGAAATGTTCTGCTAAACAAGGTAAGAGTACCCCACACCTCGTATGGCGTAACAGGCTTCGCTATGGTTGCATGAAAGATTCAAATCAATGAAGCTTATTTCCTTCACAAGATGTATTGCGGTCAGATAATACACACACACACACATAGTCGTACAGAAAATAAATTTTTACATCCTTCCGGAAGACAGAAGAGAAATTGTTTTACGTTACTGATAACAAAAAAGATTTCTTAATGACATTCGATGGTTAGAGTTGCACCTTCATACTACTCACGAGGAGTATGTAGAAATGAAGTTTCACGCCAAATTCCCAATTTCATGCTCATAGATGAAATATTTCCCAACATTTATTGCCACATAATACATACAATTTTTACATTCTATCAGCTTCTTCTTATTGGAATCAAATACAGAATTTATAAACAAACACTTCCATAATTATGAAATCTTTTTTTGTGAGGCCTTTCGTGTTCAAGGAACACATCATCTGTAATATTGTATTAGTACCACTTTTATTTCAGTTATGTAGGTTTGATGATGAGTTCCTTGAAAACGAAAGGCCTCACAAAAATAAAATTTCATAATTATGGAAGTGTTTGTTTATAAATTAAGTATTCACATTTTTGTTTAGTAAGTTAGGTTTTATAGCGGTGTTAAATACAAAAACGTTCCGGTAGGCTAGCAAGGGTACTACCACGCAAAAATGCACTGTATTCAAATATTGTTGCTGACTTTTAACGTCGACTCCAATTTATTTATTTTTTTATTCCATAAATACAACTCTTACTTGTTAAAATCTCATATGATTGTGCACAGTTTGTTGAAACATTTATTATTTAGCTATTTTCTCGTCGCCTTCATGGTTACACCCCGTGAAGTGGCATGCACCATCATCTAATTCATTGTTCTTCATGTATAATGAAGCTTCATACAAAATGTTAGGTGTATATATCAGTTTGTGTCCCAGATATCGTGCTGACAGACAGACAGACAGTCAGACATGAGATATGTGCAGCCCCGCGAGTGATAGGGTTTGCTACAGCCCAGAGAATGACGTACGATTAGTTGTTTACGGCAAACTGAGTTCATTTTCCCAGAACAACTCTACAAGTTTTAATAACAGTTTCAACTCGCAACAAAGCTTATTAGGGCTACAGTGAATTGAGACTCGGTTATTGTTTTCTGTGCTCACGGAAGCCAGTCCAAGTAATTTGGTACGGTGAATTGTTTTCAGTTAATCATAACTTTCTGGAATATATTATTTTAAAGAACTCAGCTCTTTATCTTCGTGTAGGGTTAATATTTTGATTATATTTTAGTAAAATTTGAAACCGAAATCATTAATTGCGCAATACAGATTTTCCCGTCACGTTATCAAAGCACACATAAGCGATAAAACATTAACATGGCGGAAGGCCAGAAAGTTAACAATTATTTAGGTTCTATTCGATTTTGTTAACAATACTCATAAAATAATTATGCTGAGTTATTAAAACTTTGTTAACGTACTAGTGGTCAATATTTGTTTTTATGTAGGTGCTAAATAACTATAGTAAAATGTATATGTAAAAATTGTTAAAACCTCAATCAAACTGTTTTGTATGTGTAATTAAAAATTAATATAATACCTGGTTGCAAACCTCCAGTACTTATTTTCAACAACAATAAAAGAATGGATGATATATAAAGATGTGTGTGTGTGTGTGTGTGTGTGTGTGTGTGTGTGTGTGTGTGTGTGTGTGTGTGCGCGCGCGCGCGCGCGCGTGCGTGCGTGCGTATGTGTGTGTGTATGTTTTCTTAGTCACATAAGTTAAAGCTTTTGTCCCTGCGGTAATTAGTGACGCAGTCTTGTAGTTTTTATCTTATACATTTATATATTTTGGAACCATTTTCTTGATACAATCTTTTTTATTTTGTGATTGATATTATAATAATTCAATGTTAAAAAAACAAAAACTACCTCAATAATTTGTACTGTTGGCTTTGAGTGACTTTCATTTAGTTAAATTAAAATTATTTTTTAGGTCCTTGATTATAGTACAGGTATGGAAGTAGGTTTTTTCATTAAAAATTGTATGTCTATTACATTTTTAGTGACTTTTACCTGTATCCTGTCCGGTGACATATTCAGAGACTACAGCACAACGTTAGGTGACTCAGTGTAGTAAGTTAGGTGTGTTGTTTTGTAGGAGAACGTGCCGATTCTTAGAACCTTCATTCATACCGTAGGCTACTTCTTTACTACTATATTTCTTGGATCCAAGAAGTAAATGATGGTAATAACTAGAAAAGTACATATCCGTAACATATTGCATCTCGGTGCAACTTTTTCGGTAATGAGAAAAAAGAACGAAAAGTACCGTACGAAACAGTATTTGTAAGAAGGTAAATGATAATGGCAAAATCTATAAGTTTACATGAAGAATTTACCATGCAACTTAGATAAATTGTGATTCGGCATCTATATATTAAGTAGAGCACATTTAAATTTACCTTTTATTAAGAGAATAAGTGATAACATTCTTGTCTTTTGTGAATGGGTACTCCTAGATTTGGGGTCTAGTATCATCCGGTTAGTGGGGGCGGAGGCGTGAGGTCCTGATTGTGCCGCTAATCGTGCTCTTCTCATGACAAGATGTCAGTTTTTTCTCATGTTTCCAGGGTATCTCTTTAGGCCGTCCGGCACTTCTTTCAAAACATGTCCAACGCCTCCACGGAATTCATGACTCAAATGGTCCTTCCTCCGTAATATTTCTATGCTAAAGCCCGTAGATACACTTTACGTATTTTTTGTCTTTCTCTTCATTCGTTGGAACCGTATTTTCAGATAAGAAACAGTGTTTTTGAAAACAAGGAAGATATCTCAAACCTTTCTTTTAATGCGCCTAACATGTGGAAAATGAATGTGCGGGCGTGTTTGGTCTTGTAAATAAAGTTTCTTGTGTTTAGTCCGAACGGAGAAGGTGCTAACGCAGAAACTCAGGCAGACAGATCGTTACATCAGAAAGCGATCGCTCATTATCTCTTTTGTTGATTGAGAATAAAACACGATGTTATTAAAATATATAAACACTTTTTATATAATTTATATTTTTATTATAATTGATTTCTCATTATATTTTATTTAAATAATTTAGAACACTGAATTATTTAAATAAAATATTAATAGAATAATATAATAGAATTATAGGTAATTTCATCCTTGAGATATCCCATGGGCTGACAGAGGGAGACAAACACATCTATTAAAATTCGGCCAGCCCTCGGGCTAACTAACCAACTCATAAAAGATAAATTTTACTAGTGCCATGAGTGATAGCCGTCGCTGTGCTTGGCCAAATCGTATTGAGACACATTCACTATCATTGAATTTCACTATCTTTCATATTTAAAAGTGAAGGCACATGCAAAATTTCAAGACGTAGATCAATTTGAAATGAAATGAAATGGAAATGTGTTTATTTGAGACGAAGTTAGGACTATAAAGTCCTCTCTACTACTTAAATTTATAAAGCAACTAACATATTTACATTTATAACTATGCATAAATCCATTTATTTAAAATGATATACGAAATTAACCTTAGCCTAAAAAACAAGCATCAATAATATTATTGTAACCTTATACAATATTTGCACTACTACAATTTGCTTCCGTGGTATCCTACATTCGGTAGTCAAATAGAGAAAAGAGGAGTTCTCAGCTCCTTGAGTGATAACAATATATGAAAAATGTCAAGTCTGTACCTCAATCCGTTCTTGATTAGATCTTGCGAACACTTGGAACTCGTTGACGCCCAGAGAAATTCAACAGGAGGAAACACGCACTATTATCCAACTCGACCCTGACTAAGTACAAATAAAGCTTCGTGAAAAATGTAAGCCTGTAGCTCAATTTGTATTAGAGATATCTCCGTGAGTAATATGCTTCACTGTCGTCCACTCCCACTCTATAGACGGGCATGCACCATCATCGACCTCGACGTTGTCTATATGGAAATGAACTTTCATCCAACATTTTATGTCTATATATTAATTATATTTTGAAATATCTTCCGGCCTGACAGTCAAAGCCCGTATTCGAAGTTCATCTAATGTTTCACATTAATGTGTTTCATCGGAAAAATAATATTACTACACATTATCAAACTTTAAAGGTCTTTGGTTTGTTAAAATTAGCCAGATGACTTTAACATGCCTTTTAACGATTTTTTACACTGTTTACTGATTTTTTTTCATAATCAGACAATTATCGAACATTATTCATATTCATCAAAAGATTTACAAATTTATAATAAACTATTACGCAGACTCAACATACTTGTATTTGTACGTACCACTGTACTTACGCAACATTTCACTTCGGCAAATACGGGTTTATTGCTCGGTACATAAACCTTATATTGAAGTGTATAATCATTATGAGTTTAAGGTTACCTTAGTTATATTTCAACGTATTAGAGTGCTTAAAGACTGCTTGTTTAGCATTTGTTGAGGTAGGATAATAATTGCTCTAAAATGTTAATATTTAAACATAGTTCATTGATTAAAGACTCACAGAACTAATTACTTAATTATTTGTCGACACTTTAATACTATATCTTAAGTAACGGCATATAATGCAAGAAAGATTCATACTTTTAGTTAAATCAAATTTGTTTGAAATTTGTTAAATATATAAATTATTACAGGTAATATTGTGATATTGAGATATCTAATACGACCGAAGTAAAATAATAAAAAGTCACTGGTTTAATGACCAACTTCTAACTAGATTTTATGAAATACTTCAAATCTCTTGGGGAAAAAAGGATAATGCGTGAAGTTTCAAGACTGTTATATCATAATGAGAACTCATCAATGAGAAATTTCACATACAAGATTAGAAGCTATAATTAATACATACTTACTGATATGTGATAAGCTAGCAATAATATAGTAATTGAGTAAGCTATAATATATTAAATACTACAAGAGGCTTAATTCTCGTTAATATGGAATTTAGTGTAGGGTATGTTCAACTCTGGTATAATGGCTTATCAAATTTTAATTTTCAATCATAAGTACGTATTTTGTGTGTATATTTATTCCAATATACCAATGTTCAAAATAATAAGTAGTGCTTCTAACCAGCAAAATATTTTCCTCTCCTTCACTGTCGTTCTCCTCCCTGAGTGGTAGGTTCGCTAACGATCAAAACATTATAAACCATACGGTTCGTAGAACAAATCCACAAGTAAGTTATTATTTGTTGATGGATTTAAAAATTTCCACTATGTTCAATGTATATTGAAAAAAAAGAAAAAGAAATAGGTAAATAAATTTTAAATCTTATCCTTAGTCTTTAAGAACATGTCTGTACTCTTTAACATATAAATCACGAGTTCAATATTTGGTGAAATATCAAAATTTATTGTTTTAATACAAAAGCTGCTCATTTTTTCAGTGACAGTATGTCTAAATTGTGATACTAAAGATTATATGAGTGTATTACTACGAGTTTTACTCTAGTTTTTAATGTGGAATGGAAGAAATATATGGAGACAAACAGAAGAGAAATACTTTAGCTCCCTAATTTTGCTATCGCTCAACAAACGGAAATATCACTACGCGATTGTTGTTAATGGTTTGAATTCGTATATATTTTTGAAATTTGATATTTCTTTATTGATTATACAAATTTTCATATTATAGTCAGATAAATTCCCTGTTGTAGAAAAGAAATGAATAAAGAACTGTAAAACTGTAAGAAAACTTGTAATTTGAGATGAAGAAAACATAGTGGTCACTTATTTTCATATTGGTAATTGGTCGGTCCGCCACATTCAATTCTCTTATACAGACAGTTATGTATTATTAGCAGTTTCGGTTTAACAGCGGACCTACTGAAGATGATCTCCAAAGCAAAGACGAGTTACTTCAAGATTTTTATTGTGTGGTCTATATTGTACATGTAGAATACCGCGTAAGGAGAAAAGAACATTAAAACTGTTACAACAATCCGTGCACTATACCTGTAGACGTTAGTAAATTTTATCCTCCGTGTAATTTATTACCCACACAATTAATTTTAAAATTCACCAAATTTTTATTGTAAAACATTTATTCCAGACATGGCATATGATAAACTATATATAATTTGATTTTTTATATTTTCGTGGAATTCCACAGTTTATACCCAACAGTATAGGAATTGGAACTGCTAATTCGCAGTTAGACTTGATTTTGAGAATAAGATGTATTAAAATCGAGTTTTGTGTGCTACTAGACGTATTCACCGGTCCTCTCCATGACAGAGTTTTGTGTGCTACTAGACGTATTCACCGTTCCTCTCCATGACAGAGTTTTTGTGTGCTGCTAGACGTATTCGCCGTTCCTCTCCATGGCAGAGTTTTTGTGCTGCTAGACGTATTCACCGTTCCTCTCCATGACAGAGTTTTTGTGCTGCTAGACGTATTCACCGTTCCTCTCCATGACAGAGTTTTTGTGCTGCTAGACGTATTCACCGTTCCTCTCCATGACAGAGTTTTTGTGCTGCTAGACGTATTCACCGTTCCTCTCCATGACAGAGTTTTGTGTGCTGCTAGACGTATTCACCGTTCCTCTCCATGGCAGAGTTTTTGTGCTGCTAGACGTATTCACCGTTCCTCTCCATGACAGAGTTTTTGTGCTGCTAGACGTATTCACCGTTCCTCTCCATGGCAGAGTTTTTGTGCTGCTAGACGTATTCACCGTTCCTCTCCATGACAGAGTTTTTGTGCTGCTAGACGTATTCACCGTTCCTCTCCATGACAGAGTTTTTGTGCTGCTAGACGTATTCACCGTTCCTCTCCATGACAGAGTTTTTGTGCTGCTAGACGTATTCACCGTTCCTCTCCATGGCAGAGTTTTTGTGCTGCTAGACGTATTCACCGTTCCTCTCCATGACAAGAGTTTTGTGTGCTGCTAGATGTATTCACCGTTCCTCTCCATGGCAGAGTTTTTGTGCTGCTAGACGTATTCACCGTTCCTCTCCATGACAAGAGTTTTGTGTGCTGCTAGACGTATTCACCGTTCCTCTCCATGACAGAGTTTTGTGTGCTACTAGACGTATTCACCGTTCCTCTCCATGACAGAGTTTTGTGTGCTGCTAGACGTATTCACCGTTCCTCTCCATGACAGAGTTTTGTGTGCTGCTAGACGTATTCACCGTTCCTCTCCATGACAGAGTTTTTGTGCTGCTAGACGTATTCACCGTTCCTCTCCATGACAGAGTTTTGTGAAATGTATGAACTAAATTTATAAATAAGAAAACAAGAGTTTCATAATTTTTCTTATTCGTTATGGAATTTTTAAGGAAATCAGGAGGATATCTCTAGAACGAATTGAGATATAGACTTTATTTTACATTAAACTTTATTTCTAAATAGGCAATATGTAGATTTACAACTTCGTATACATTTTCATTACGTTTCCTGTCACTCATTGAGCGTCAAAACTTCACTTTTATTTGTTTATTCTTCTGTCTGCATGGCTACCAGTGTCTCAGTGTCTCCGGAGGATAGGTCTAAAGTGAAATAGAGGCATGGATTTGAAATTTTGCACAAAGCCTTTTAAAAGACGTATGGCCTGATTTACTTCTACCTTGTAAACGAGACTTCCAATGAACTATAAAATGTTAGGTTATAACGAAGTCAAATTTATTCGCTTATACTCCACCACCTATATTGGCATTAACATGTTACGTAGATACATCAACGTTTCCCATGAAATACGAATAAAAATTCGTTATTCCTTAAAAATACCACACAATACTATTAAATTTTATAGTAAATTTACTCACTTTAACGACCTTCAGCACCGGCATACATTAACATGTTACGTAGATACATCAGCGTTTCCCATGAAATACGAATAAAAATTCGTTATTCCTTAAAAATACCACACAATACTATTAAATTTTATAGTAAATTTACTCACTTTAACGACTTTCAGCACTGGCATACATTAACATGTTACGTAGATACATCAACGTTTCCCATGAAATACGAATAAAAATTCGTTATTCCTTAAAAATACCACACAATACTATTAAATTTTATAGTAAATTTACTCACTTTAACGACCTTCAGCACCGGCATACATTAACATGTTACGTAGATACATCAACGTTTCCCATGAAATACGAATAAAAATTCGTTATTCCTTAAAAATACCACACAATACTATTAAATTTTATAGTAAATTTACTCACTTTAACGACTTTCAGCACTGGCATACATTAACATGTTACGTAGATACATCAACGTTTCCCATGAAATACGAATAAAAATTCGTTATTCCTTAAAAATACCACACAATACTATTAAATTTTATAGTAAATTTACTCACTTTAACGACTTTCAGCACTGGCATACATTAACATGTTACGTAGATACATCAGCGTTTCCCATGAAATACGAATAAAAATTCGTTATTCCTTAAAAATACCACACAATACTATTAAATTTTATAGTAAATTTACTCACTTTAACGACCTTCAGCACCGGCATACATTAACATGTTACGTAGATACATCAGCGTTTCCCATGAAATACGAATAAAAATTCGTTATTCCTTAAAAATACCACACAATACTATTAAATTTTATAGTAAATTTACTCACTTTAACGACTTTCAGCACTGGCATACATTAACATGTTACGTAGATACATCAACGTTTCCCATGAAATACGAATAAAAATTCGTTATTCCTTAAAAATACCACACAATACTATTAAATTTTATAGTAAATTTACTCACTTTAACGACTTTCAGCACTGGCATACATTAACATGTTACGTAGATACATCAACGTTTCCCATGAAATACGAATAAAAATTCGTTATTCCTTAAAAATACCACACAATACTATTAAATTTTATAGTAAATTTACTCACTTTAACGACCTTCAGCACTGGCATACATTAACATGTTACGTAGATACATCAACGTTTCCCATGAAATACGAATAAAAATTCGTTATTCCTTAAAAATACCACACAATACTATTAAATTTTATAGTAAATTTACTCACTTTAACGACCTTCAGCACCGGCATACATTAACATGTTACGTAGATACATCAACGTTTCCCATGAAATACGAATAAAAATTCGTTATTCCTTAAAAATACCACACAATAATATTAAATTTTATAGTAAATTTACTCACTTTAACGACCTTCAGCACCGGCATACATTAACATGTTACGTAGATACATCAACGTTTCCCATGAAATACGAATAAAAATTCGTTATTCCTTAAAAATACCACACAATACTATTAAATTTTATAGTAAATTTACTCACTTTAACGACCTTCAGCACCGGCATACATTAACATGTTACGTAGATACATCAGCGTTTCCCATGAAATACGAATAAAAATTCGTTATTCCTTAAAAATACCACACAATACTATTAAATTTTATAGTAAATTTACTCACTTTAACGACCTTCAGCACCGGCATACATTAACTTTATCTTAAACTATAAAAAACTGAATTTAATAATGACAAAGCAGTTCCAACACATTTTATACTTTCCGTTGCGGCGTTGCATTTATTAAAAACTTGAAGGATGAATTGAAGTATTGAGAGATATTAAATGGTCCCATAAAGCTCTAAATTATCTCGAGTGCGTTCAGTAGGTAAATAACAGTCAGCAAAGTTAATAGGGTACTTGAGGTCTATAAGGATAGCTTGACAGAAGAAAGCTTTCGAGGTAAATCAGATAATTCTGTTGCAAGCCAGGAACGATTCAGTAAAGTCGTAATTAATTGAATTACTCTCACAGAGGGGCTACATTTACTAATTATTTCATAAAATGATTAATATCCTGAAATTTCTGCGAAAGTTCGTAGTATTAACGTACTAAAATACTAAATACTTACTTGTATTAAAAATGATAAGTATTAAGGTATTTGTAATTTATAATTATTTTCCAGGTAATGACGCGTTTGCACATTTGCTTGCACATTATAAAGCTCACCTTGTAACAGTAAATCTGTAACTGTTCTGGAGAGTGGTCAAGCGTGCTATAACATTTTAAGCGCTACTAATATAGTCAAACTCTTTTGGGGTTGTTCTTTAGAACATTTTTTCATTGGACTGTGCAAGTTAAAGTAATCCCAGTACTAGTACATACCAACGCAGAATCGCTACTAAGAGTACTTTGGCGATACTCAGTAGGAGTCAATAGTACTTCTGTATCGTCGCTTTGTATGGAATCGATCAAGGAGAAGAAGTAATGTCGGCTTTGGTGCAGTACTGAACCACTTAAGCATTAATGTACGTTCAATTGTTATAGGTGACACGTTCTCGTGTAGTTACAATATTCTTAAACTTAACAATTTCAGTATCAGGAGAGATTATCTATGGGAAATCGATTCCTTAAAATCTTGACCGTATTGTTCTTATTAGTAGTGTTGATATATAAAGGAAGGTAGGATTGCAACTTTGCAAGCACAGAAGCGCAGTAGGGCAACGACTGTATTGGAGCCGAAAGATAAAGAAACACAGTTGCAACGCTGCAGTGTTCTCATGTAGTACGATCTCCAGGGGTAAAGTTATAACTGGTGTGGTATAGAACATTTTCCACTAAGATATTTATTATAAAGGAATTCCCAGCAATTTTCGTTAATATCAAGCAGTACGATCTCCAGGGGTAAAGTTACAACTGGTGTGGTATAGAACATTTTCCACTAAGATATTTATTATAAAGGAATTCCCAGCAATTTTCGTTAATATCAAGCAGTACGATCTCCAGGGGTAAAGTTACAACTGGTGTGGTATAGAACATTTTCCACTAAGATATTTATTATAAAGGAATTCCCAGCAATTTTCGTTAATATCAAGCAGTACGATCTCCAGGGGTAAAGTTACAACTGGTGTGGTATAGAACATTTTCCACTAAGATATTTATTATAAAGGAATTCCCAGCAATTTTCGTTAATATCAAGCAGTACGATCTCCAGGGGTAAAGTTACAACTGGTGTGGTATAGAACATTTTCCACTAAGAGATTTATTATAAAGGAATTCCCAGCAATTTTCGTTAATATCAAGCAGTACGATCTCCAGGGGTAAAGTTACAACTGGTGTGGTATAGAACATTTTCCACTAAGATATTTATTATAAAGGAATTCCCAGCAATTTTCGTTAATATCAAGCAGTACGATCTCCAGGGGTAAAGTTAGAACTGATGAGGTATAGAACCTCGTTTTATTCAGAGATATATTATACAGGAATGCCTGGAAACAGTGCAATGTTGTCAAGTAGTACAATCTTCAAGGATAATGTTAATACAGATGTGGTATAGGAGCTTCTTTCATTCAGAGATATATAGTGTTTAGACTATTTGCAGGGTAATCACAGCAGACCTATCCATGAACCACGCAGACGTTTACTACTTGACAGGTCCTGTACAACACAAGTACGATGGACGAGGTGTCGAGCTGGAGCTTCCTGCCTGCCACCAGAGAGTTTCTCTCTTCGCCTCGTGTCGTTTCACACAATAAACACGGCGGTTGTTGTAAGCAGTTCGATACTAAAACAAACCTGTTACAGAATCCTGCATTCTTCTATTGTAGGAGAGCTTACACGTAGCACCGGGTCGCAGCCTAGTAATATTCACTTTGTGCATCGACGTTCTCTTGGTGCGGATGATTCAGGCCTAGCAAATACTGAAGATTCGACGTGAAATGAAGAATAGGCTTGCGATGCTCTCCCTACCCGTTATATTTACATTATTGCCAATTCTTTATTTGACAGAATTGTGACTGAGAAATAGTCAGAAAACAGAGTGCGAAGAAACCGTGTGATATTCGGTATCCTATTATAAAGTCTCAATCCTTCCTTTCCTAAATTTTAAATTAAACATACTCGTACAACAGTTTTCGGTCGGGAATCGAACAAATTCTTACCGTCAGGTAGTCCAACCTTCTAGAGATTTATTATTCTATCATTTTCGGAAAGGTTCCGTGGATCCCACTCCACTTGTGTGCCAAGCCTCTTATTCCCTTATTTTCCTTAGTTCAGTTCTATTTTCTGTTAGTGTTCGTAGAGTTCCTGTGACTTCCAGGAATAGCATTGTGAATTAAAATTAATCGCGTATAATCGGACATGCAACTGTGATATCAAAATTACTTTAAAAATCTTTCAAGTAATAATAGTTCAATAATATACAACAATGAAACTTTTATAAGTTTCAATACATTTAAAACAAACATCAACATATCCTAAATGAAATTTATGCTACGACATAGAACGAATATTGTTAAATCCTGTTATTCCAGGACATAGAACGTCTTGAACGACATAGAACCTAACATAGCAGTTAGTAAAACCTAACTCTTGAGAAATTATAAATTTTACTTTCCGTTCTATAATGATTCACGCCCCTACACAGTTTAGTGTAGACACGCAAAACTAGCAATCATCGTAGTTAGCGTGTTAATGTTAAGATTAGTTTCTATGTGAGAAAAGTGGATAGTGCAACTCGTACAAGAACACGCACTGAAGTGGTAGAACTGGTTTTGGAGTTTGTTGATAGGACGTCAGAGTTATTCCGGTAGAACACTGATGATTGTTGGGTGACGTAACAAGTCATTTATTGCCTGAGCGTCAGCGAAGCCATCACTGGAGTGGCTGGAAAAGTTCCAACTCTGTCCGTCCGTCCGTCCGCAGGATATTTCAAAAATAAACTGATATATCCTTGAAATTTTGCATAAAACTTCATGCATATAGAGACGACACTGAATTCGAAGACGGTGCATGTCACTCCATAGGATTTGGCTGAGCAGTAGTAAGTATTTTTACATTCGTCTTATAGATTTAGATAGTAGCAACGAAAAAAATAAGAGTAAACAAATTTGTAAGCAAACTGAATAGAATTATATTAGAGTTTTAACTTGTGATATTTGTATTTGTAAAACCAAAAATACGGTTGAAAGTCAGTGTTAAAAGCCGTAAACTAAATTAGATTTTAGTGTACTCATTTGAAAACAAATGAAACCTAATAATGAATGTGAAACAGAATTCGTTCAATGATGGTGCCTGACTAACTATAGATTTTGGCTGTCCGCAGGGCATCTATAGAATTAAATAATTATATATTTGAAATGTTGCACCTCAGCGAAGCCTGTTACACAACACGTGGTGTGGGCTACTCCTACCTTGTATTATTTTAAGTGTAATTACGTGGCAGTCAATCTGTCCGCAGGGCATCTATAGAATTAAATAATTATATATTTGAAATGTTGCACCTCAGCGAAGCCTGTTACACAACACGTGGTGTGGGCTACTCCTACCCTGTATTATTTTAAGTGTAATTACGTGGCAGTCTATCTGTCCGCAGGGCATCTATAGAATTAAATAATTATATATTTGAAATGTTGCACCTCAGCGAAGCCTGTTACACAACACGTGGTGTGGGCTACTCCTACACTGTATTATTTTAAGTGTAATTGCATGGCAGTCAATCTGTCCGCAGGGCATCTATAGAATTAAATAATTATATATTTGAAATGTTGCACCTCAGCGAAGCCTGTTACACAACACGTGGTGTGGGCTACTCCTACACTGTATTATTTTAAGTGTAATTGCATGGCAGTCAATCTGTCCGCAGGGCATCTATAGAATTAAATAATTATATATTTGAAATGTTGCACCTCAGCGAAGCCTGTTACACAACACGTGGTGTGGGCTACTCCTACCCTGTATTATTTTAAGTGTAATTGCATGGCAGTCAATCTGTCCGCAGGGCATCTATAGAATTAAATAATTATATATTTGAAATGTTGCACCTCAGCGAAGCCTGTTACACAACACGTGGTGTGGGCTACTCCTACACTGTATTATTTTAAGTGTAATTGCATGGCAGTCAATCTGTCCGCAGGGCATCTATAGAATTAAATAATTATATATTTGAAATGTTGCACCTCAGCGAAGCCTGTTACACAACACGTGGTGTGGGCTACTCCTACACTGTATTATTTTAAGTGTAATTGCATGGCAGTCAATCTGTCCGCAGGGCATCTATAGAATTAAATAATTATATATTTGAAATGTTGCACCTCAGCGAAGCCTCTACCAGTCAGCAGTGGTATATATCTGTCCGCAGGGCATCTATAGAATTAAATAATTATATATTTGAAATGTTGCACCTCAGCGAAGCCTGTTATAGTAATGTATTATTTTAAGCGTGGCAGTCTTAATCTGTCCGCAGGGCATCTATAGAATTAAATAATTATATATTTGAAATGTTGCACCTCAGCGAAGCCTGTTATACAACACGTGGTGTGGGCTACTCCTACCCTGTATTATTTTAAGTGTAATTACGTGGTAGTCTATCTGTCCGCAGGGCATCTATAGAATTAAATAATTATATATTTGAAATGTTGCACCTCAGCGAAGCCTGTTATACAACACACGTGGTGTGGGCTACTCCTACACTGTATTATTTTAAGTGTAATTGCATGGCAGTCAATCTGTCCGCAGGGCATCTATAGAATTAAATAATTATATATTTGAAATGTTGCACCTCAGCGAAGCCTGTTACACAACACGTGGTGTGGGCTACTCCTACACTGTATTATTTTAAGTGTAATTACGTGGCAGTCTATCTGTCCGCAGGGCATCTATAGAATTAAATAATTATATATTTGAAATGTTGCACCTCAGCGAAGCCTGTTACACAACACGTGGTGTGGGCTACTCCTACCCTGTATTATTTTAAGTGTAATTACGTGGCAGTCTATCTGTCCGCAGGGCATCTATAGAATTAAATAATTATATATTTGAAATGTTGCACCTCAGCGAAGCCTGTTACACAACACGTGGTGTGGGCTACTCCTTCTTTAGACACTGTCGATCCAAGTACCTATCTATTGCTGATCAACGTAAGTTTTCGTGGCTTCTAAAGTAATCCTACTACATTCGTTGAGCAAATAAATTGTTTATTTCAAAAATATTATTTTTCATCTAGGATTTTGTCTTATGTAACAGAAAACTAATAGTTTTACTTATATAATGTGTCCCTTTTTACTACAACGGATAAGAAATTTTGAGAAATAATCAAACGAAACTTCTTCAGTTGGAATCAAAACTTAAATGGTAACTGAAAATTTGAGGTAGATATCATTACTATTTTTAAATGATAATATAAATTCATTTTCATGTTCCGTGTTTAATAGTTACTACAGGACAGAATACGAATAGGTAATGGTCTTGGCTTGAGGCACTAGTCCGTCCCTCTACTTGGTTTAAGTGTATCTAGTAACACATTCCAAAAAGAAGGACATCGCCAATTCTGTCTTATTGAATAGGAACTTTACATTATTTAAACTAGGGTCTTGTGTATTTTTTGTTAGAGATTGAGGAAGATAAGACTCTTTCTATAGAACACAACTTTTATTATTTATTTTTAATATGAACCTTTTTTTAGAAATTGCCTTTTTCTTCTGAAATTACATTTAAATTCATTAAAAACTAACTAACACGACACATGAAGTATAATGATGATCTTTAATATTTCTTCCTCAATGAGGAAAATCTTGTGCAGGACCGACCCATCGTGCTAGGTGACAGTGTTACTTTTCCAGTAATAAGGTAATTTTTCTTATTAATTAAAACCACTTTTTTACTCTGCACAACATTCTGGTGTAATTTTACCTGATGGATAAAACTGGCCCTGTGTGAGTGGAGGAGGGGGAGGGGACTGCAGAGTTGTAGCAATTATAGAAAATGTAGATTTAATTTTCACACGATATCTTGGATATTATTTTTGGAAAAATTCAGGACTTTTTGAATTAATTATTTTACAACTCCCACTATTACAGGCTGGTGGGTCTGGTATGAGAATTGGAGATAAAAAACATGTATTATGAGGTTCTGTTTGGAAAGATCGCGCTTAATTAGCAGTGTATTTGTCACTAAATGATATTCATGTACAAATTATCGTATTAACGATTGGCGTGGGATGAAACCTTTTGGGGGCTAATTAAAGTCTTTTCACTGAAGTATTTAATATTAATAACACTCTACATTCAGGGATGGCGGAAGTGTGTGGGAGTATTGGTAAGTGGGATGCCTTTAAAAGGTCATATTTCCATTTTAATTTGGACTACCGTTGAAACACTGATCAGTAGTTTCAAACCGAAAACTTTAAAAACTGACCAGGCTTTCTTTATACCGATGAAGAGTAAAAATCCCCTATTCTAACCATAGTTTCGTGTAATGAATTTCGAAATCCTGCTAAAGTTTTTTGACTGCATTGTGAAATAAGGAACTTTAGATCTCAACATTCACTTATTAGTTTTGTGTATGAATAATATTTATGTTTACGTAACATTGAACAGAAATTTTAAAGTTTTGTACAATGGTCTTACAGTTAACCAGGATGGGTAGAAATATTCACAATGAACATATATATATATATATATATATATATATATATATATATATATATATAATGTTTTGTTTTATTAACTTTTTTTATTAAAACGTTTTCTTATTTTTTTACCCAACAATGTCGTCGTCTTCATAGCTAGGTGAACATAATACTGTAATAATGTACTGCAAAAAGTGCGCCAACGTTTTTATTTATGATTATTGACCGATGATGATTATTGAGATGACTAATGGAATTTGTCTGTTGTTTTTGATTTGGTTGCTTGGAGCACAGACTCCATTTGATAACGGAAGTGTTGAAATGGTCATTCTGGAGAACAGTCTAGATTATAGATTGATCAGAGAAACCTGTCATAGGCCACGGGGACATCTGCCGCTGCCAAATTGAAAGTGGGCGCGCTCACTTTTGAGAAATTCAATACAGTCAATCAGAATTCTGGAAATAATTGAAGGCCTAGTTATAGACTGAGTGTTTTGGTCCATCATAGTTGATTGAAAAAAGTAACGAACAATTTAACAGCGGTGGGTGTCTGAAGAACTGTTAAGGAAGGGATCACAAACACTTACGTGAATAGGTTTGCGAGGAATTCGCGTGAAGAATTGGGGACACAAGTGTTACTCTAAGTAGTGGTTTTAGTGATTCATCGCTATCCGTCGGAAGGCCCTGAACCGTGTTCTGTGTACCCGTGACTTTTTAGGGTGCATCGTTAAATTGTAAAGTAAACCCTGTATGAACATAGATCAGTATTCCATACTAATACACGCATATGTTTTTATTCTTGAGCACGGTATATCCTTGCCTTTCTTTAGACGTCAAATACATAAAAACTGAAGAAAGGTCAGGAATGGTGGATGGGAGCTTATCCTCCTACGAACCACTCTAGTCAGTCTCATGCTGCCGTACATAAAAACTGAAGAAAGGTCAGGAATGGTGGATGGGAGCTTATCCTCCTACGAACCACTCTAGTCAGTCTCATGCTGCCGTACATAAAAACTGAAGAAAGGTCAGGAATGGTGGATGGGAGCTTATCCTCCTACGAACCTCTCTAGTCAGTCTCATGCTGCCGTACATAAAAACTGAAGAAAGGTCAGGAATGGTGGATGGGAGCGTATCCTCCTACGAACCACTCTAATCAGTCTCATGCTGCCGTACATAAAAACTGAAGAAAGGTCAGGAATGGTGGATGGGAGCGTATCCTCCTACGAACCACTCTAGTCAGTCTCATGCTGCCGTACATAAAAACTGAAGAAAGGTCAGGAATGGTGGATGGGAGCGTATCCTCCTACGAACCACTCTAGTCAGTCTCATGCTGCCGTACATAAAAACTGAAGAAAGGTCAGGAATGGTGGATGGGAGCGTATCCTCCTACGAACCACTCTAGTCAGTCTCATGCTGCCGTACATACAAACTGAAGAAAGGTCTGGTGGATGGAGATAGTCAGGAAAGGTCTGGTGGAGGTGCTGCCGTACATGAAGAAAGGTCAGTCTTATCCTCCTACGAACCACTCTAGTCAGTCTCATGCTGCCGTACATACAAACTGAAGAAAGGTCTCTTATCCTCCTACGAACCACTCTAGTCAGTCTCATGCTGCCGTACATACAAACTGAAGAAAGGTCAGGAATGGTGGATGGAAGCTTATTCTCCTACGAACCACTCTAGTCAGTCTCATGCTGCCGTACATACAAACTGAAGAAAGGTCAGGAATGGTGGATGGAAGCTTATCCTCCTACGAACCACTCTAGTCAGTCTCATGCTGCCGTACATACAAACTGAAGAAAGGTCAGGAATGGTGGATGGAAGCTTATCCTCCTACGAACCACTCTAGTCAGTCTCATGCTGCCGTACATACAAACTGATGAAAGGTCAGGAATGGTGGATGGAAGCTTATCCTCCTACGAACCACTCTAGTCAGTCTCATGCTGCCGTACATACAAACTGAAGAAAGGTCAGGAATGGTGGATGGAAGCTTATCCTCCTACGAACCACTCTAGTCAGTCAGTCTCATGCTGCCGTACATACAAACTGAAGAAAGGTCAGGAATGGTGGATGGAAGCTTATCCTCCTAAGAACCACTCTAGTCAGTCTCATGCTGCCGTACATACAAAACTGAAGAAAGGTCAGAGGAATGGTGGATGGAAGCTTATCCTCCTACGAACCACTCTAGTCAGTCTCATGCTGCCGTACATACAAACTGAAGAAAGGTCAGGGAATGGTGGATGGGAGCTTATCCTCCTACGAACCACTCTAGTCAGTCTCATGCTGCCGTACATACAAACTGAAGAAAGGTCAGGAATGGTGGATGGGAGCTTATCCTCCTACGAACCACTCTAGTCAGTCTCATGCTGCCGTACATACAAACTTTTATACCTAGTTTCAGAGAAGAAAAGTGTATAATTATTCCGGAAAGTATTAGAAAAAATGATGTTTTAATAGCTCGTAAAGACGAGGTGTGAATTTATTGTTTCTGTTTAAGAAGTTTTTTATATCCTGTAGAGATATTGGCTGTGCTTCTATCATGCATATATGAATTGTTTTATTTCATTTCCTACAGCATTTTAGGCATTATAAAACAACACTTAATTAAATCAGAATAACTACACAAGCAGTACTACTACTAAAGCGTGTGTGTGTGTGCGTGCGTGCGTGCGTGTGTGTGTGTGTGTGTGTGTGCGTGCGTGCGTGTGTGTGTGTCAATGCAAAAAAGTGTAAGTCAAAAGTTAAGACATCAATGCCAACTATAAAATAACCGAAACCATTCAATTGGCGATAGCGGAATTCCTTTCAATGCTTGAGTTCTGAGTGTCCATTACCTTCTATATTTTCATTTATTTTTGTTTTATTATTTGCTTCATTAACACTTATAAGATGTACTAAAAGATAATACTTCTCAGGTATTTTTATTTGTTTTATAGGACCATTTAGAATTAATATTAAGTACATTTAAACTCCTCCTATCTGCAACACAATAAATAAGAATTGATGGTAATCTGGTTACTGAACATGTATTCTTTCCGTAGACGTTAACAGAGTAATAAAATACTTAGTAGTGTGTATTGCATTTTACTTTTCAGTAGTAAAATATGCAGAACGTTATTATTTAGATTTTAATTGATTTACCATAAATTTCCATGTTCAATTACTTGATTCAGGGAAAGTAAAATTCACGTCTTGAACTTAATGTTGCCCCATATTCTGTGCGAAATGTTATTTACTTGGCTGTTGTGGTGATAACGATACAGTGGGCAGAACCCGCTGCTGAAGAGTAGTTGATGTCACCTGCCGCACGTATTACGGTAGCGCCGTAGTGCGAGAGAACGACCGGTTGTGAGGTGTTATGAACCATCAACCACGGTTACGGTTACGGCGGTCTCGGTTGTAACCACATCCGGCCGTTGTTTACTGGAAGCTTAGTGCCACAGTCACACCTCACCGCATGACCGCGTCATGCGCATGATTTGTGCCGCTGGAGCTTTATGTTCTGCAACAACCTGCTGAAGGTCAGCTGGGGTAAACCCGAAGATGGAAGTTATGCAAGGCCAGCACACAACAGCTGACTGCTCAAGAATAGCAGAACACAAGTAGATTCCAAGAGCACAATTATATGTCGTTTCAACCTGTTGAGCACATGGTCTGTAGAGCTAAATTTGCACTCTTCACGCAGGGCCGTATTTAGAACAAGAAAGAGCCCTCATGGAATTCTGACATACTGAATGTACCCTTAAAATTAGTCCAGTGTAATGATACTTGATCAGTAAATATTTTTAGAACTTATTTAGAGTACGAAATATAATTATAAGATAACGAACATTTTAGCTGACTAACCACACGCACCACACGTGTATTGGGCCTTATGTTTTTTTGTCTCAAATTCATGGTGTACAAGTTTTGTGGACTAAAGTTTCTTTAAATGATACAATTGTTTTGGTTTCCTAAGTAAAGTCCTTTTGGTATTGCCAGCCAAAGTGCCTAACATAAATCAAAAGTTAAGTAAGGTAACGAATGTCTCATTCTACCAGGCGAAGTTAGGACTAAGAAGTCCTCTATTTAACCTGGAGACCAACAGCTTAAAGGTGACTTCCGAACCACTACCGAGCAGTCAGGCGGGCTGCTTGCAAGTACGGTATCGCTCAGCGGTCACCCATCCGAGCAGGACGTTGCTTGATTCAATTATCTCGCGATAACCGTAGTTCCCACTACACTTCAATAGAGGATGGACCTAAGTCCAATTCATCTGCTAATTGTATTTATGAAGGCTGAGTTAGTTTACGTTTGAAAATTAAGGTTATTTCCGTTGGAGCCTCGATTCCACCTTTCAGCCGATAGTAAAAAAAAACTAAAAAGCATGCCAAGTCTTCCAAGAAGAGTTAAAGAGCAACCGATGATTATAATGGATAAGAACTCAAAATACCTTTAGAGGTATCTAACATTTGTTTAAGGTCGTTACACAATGTTTCCCATCTGAACAGGTAAAAAACAAAAGAGAATCGGCTTTCCAGACAGTGTAGCAACTACGATAGAAAAGTATGGTTACATAACACTTCACTACACGTCTTTAGTAGAAAACTAGTTTTATTTTAGTTCACGAAATGTTACATCGACGTTGGCAGTGTAAGGATTAAAACACTGGCTATACTGATTATAATATTCAGAAAACCTACAATAATAGTCCCAAGCAGATTTCTAGAGATTCTATTCTTAAATGTATAATTCAGAATCATTAAGGCCACAACTAAATACAAGGTATGAACAAGATTTCCTAGTATTCAACATTTCGGCATCAGCCTAATTATAAGTGCCATTTCCTAGTGTTTCTTTGCTGTGCTACTAATATTACTTTCTAATAACGTATGTATAATCAGATGTGTAATGAGTGACTGGTCAGCTAATTATCAGAATTTACCACGCGATCTAGTGCTCACGGTGCCGCTGGGTCTGTAGTGAATTACAGGGGCGTAGCCAAAATGGGTTGATGGTGTTCTTGGAGGTCCGGTCCGGGTCAGTCTAAAAGAAAAAATTAAACCATGATCGCATACAGTTTCACCTATTAATAGAAACATGTAAACAAACTCGTAAATGAAGCTCATTTGATATTTTTAGTTAGTTTTTTATCAAGCACTGAATGCAACAAACCATGAGCTACGAGTATTTGTTTGAATATTATGCCTTTCTAGAATTAATGCAAGGGTTTGATTAATTTTACTCATGTCAATGCAGTAAGAATAGCATTGTTTATCCAAAAATAGAGATTTGTTCACAAAACGGAATTATGTTATGTAAAACGGATTAAACGTACAAGGATCAGGGCTTATATATAAGTAAGGACTTTATATTTTGGAACTAAATATAAAATTGATTTTTGTAATAGCTCTGAACTATGGTCTGACCCGGGCTTGGTATTATTGCAACGCGTATCAATAAATCACGTTCCATATAGTTTCGCACAACATAAAGCAACTTACTGAGTCAGGTAAATATACAGCGACGACAGACTCTCAGCAGCGAACTCTACACAGGATATTGGGAAGGAAAATTCAGATCTCCAAAGAGTTATTGGTTTATATATTCATTAATAAATAATTTTTGAGAAACACAAGAAATACTTTCCTAATTCACATATTGTACCAGAACCAACAAAACAAGAATACAGGAATTTTTACTTTTACACGCCTGTAGGTACAGTAGAGGGGTAATAGGTATCGCTTACATATGATACCTGAGAACTTTTACACGCCTGTAGGTACAGTGGACAGGTAATAGGTATCGCTTACATATGATACCTGAGAAATTTTTCACGCCTGTACGTACAGTGGAGAGGTAATAGGTATTGCTTACATCTGATACCCAGGAACTTTTACACGCCTGTAGGTACAGTGGAGAGGTAATAGGTATTGCTTACATATGATACCTGGGAACTTTTACACGCCTGTACGTACAGTGGAGATGTAATAGGTATTGCTTACATCTGATACCTAGGAACTTTTACACGCCTGTAGGTACAGTGGACAGGTAATAGGTATCGCTTACATATGATACCTGAGAAATTTTTCACGCCTGTACGTACAGTGGAGAGGTAATAGGTATTGCTTACATCTGATACCCAGGAACTTTTACACGCCTGTAGGTACAGTGGAGAGGTAATAGGTATTGCTTACATATGATACCTGGGAACTTTTACACGCCTGTACGTACAGTGGAGATGTAATAGGTATTGCTTACATCTGATACCTAGGAACTTTTACACGCCTGTAGGTACAGTGGAGAGGTAATAGGTATTGCTTACATATGATACCTGGGAACTTTTACACGCCTGTACGTACAGTGGAGATGTAATAGGTATTGCTTACATCTGATACCTGGGAACTTTTACACGCCTGTAGGTACAGTGGAGATGTAGTAGGTATCGCTTACATCTGATACCTGGGAACTTTTTCACGCCTGTATGTACAGTGGAGATGTAATAGACATTGCTTACATGTGATACCTGGGAACATACACACGGTACCTGTGTAACGATTACGTTAGGGCTCCCTTCCACAGAAATTCAAGCTACTTTCCTTTAGGTACAGTGGAGAGGTAATGGGTACCGTTCACATCTGATACCTGGGAACATCCACACGGTATCTGTTTCACGATTACGTTAGGGCTCCCTTTCACAGAAATTCAAGCTACGCTCCTGTAGGTACAGTGGAGAGGTAATGGGTACCTCTCACATCTGATACCTGGAAACATCCACACGGTACCTGTTTAACGGTTACATTAGGGCTCCCTTTCACAGAAATTCAAGCTACCCTCCTGTAGGTACAGTGGGAGTTTATTAGGTACCGCTCACATCTGATACCTGGGAACATGCACACGGTACCTGTGTAATGATAACATTGGGTTCCCTTTCACAGAAATTCAAGCTACGCTCCTGTAGGTACAGTGGAGAGGTAATAGGTACTTCTCACATCTGATACCTGGGAACATCCACACGGTACCTGTGTAACGATTACGTTAGGGCTCCCTTTCACAGAAATTCAAGCTACTTTCCTTTAGGTACAGTGGAGAGGTAATGGGTACTTCTCACATCTGATACCTGGGAACATGCACACGGTACCTGTGTAATGATAACATTGGGCTCCCTTTCACAGAAATTCAAGCTACGCTCCTGTAGGTACAGTGGAGAGGTAATAGGTACTTCTCACATCTGATACCTGGGAACATCCACACGGTAGCGGAGACGTAATTATCTCGACTTGTATCTGTGATAGTGATGCGAAAGTGCTGGTTCTGGTTTCTGGAGGATGCCATGGAAAAATTGGACTGGAATTATTTCTCGTTTCTTCGGTATGAATACATACATACATTATATTTAATACTGTAGTACAACTGACAGGTTGCAAACCGATTTGTGATAAACGTTTCAGTGAAAGAAATGTAAAATTAATGTTTTATTCTTGAACTTGAGGATTTATTCTGTAGAGTTAAAAGAAAATTCTATAATATTTTATACAGATTCTAGTGTTGTTTCGCCGCAATAGGCTACTTAGTTTATTTAAGATCGGAATCCGCGTTATTTCTACACTGAAACTATAGAAATCCAGTAGTTTTCGTAGCTAATAAAGCTATTAATATTACTTGGTGATATCTGTGTCCGCTTTACAAAACCAATCCCTTCTCTGTGCTTATTTGTTGGTTTCGAACCATTTTTTGCAATTGATAGCACTTATCATAAAAAGATAAAATATTAGGTTCAAATTATACACTCGAGGTAAGCAAATTAAAATTTATGGTTGGCAGTTTCATAATTTTTAATGCCTAGATGTACAGTTAAACTGCATTGAAAAGTGTTTGCTATTAGAATGTTTTATTATAATCCTAACACGCTGTACTGTAACAAGCGAAAGTGATTTTGTAACATCTTGAGTGTAACCATAATTATTTATTGTTACGGAGTTTGTGAGGTGACTCCGAATTATGTTACCTATTTTTAAATGTTTATAACAACTCTCACGGCTTGTGCAAGCGTACAATTAAAGTGGTCATGCTCGCTTATACTTTAACCGATTTCGTAAAAAATGTACCGTTAACACGCTGTACTGTTCCGTTTAGTTAAAAAATAAAAAGCGAAAGTGATTTTGTAACATCTTGAGTGTAACCATAATTATTTATTGTTACGGAGTTTGTGAGGTGACTCCGAATTATGTTACCTATTTTTAAATGTTTATAACAACTCTCACGGCTTGTGCAAGCGTACAATTAAAGTGGTCATGCTCGCTTATACTTTAACCGATTTCGTAAAAATGTACCGTTAACACGCTGTACTGTTCCGTTTAGTTTAAAAAATAAAAAAGCGAAAGTGATTTTGTAACATCTTGAGTGTAACCATAATTATTTATTGTTACGGAGTTTGTGAGGTGACTCCGAATTATGTTACCTATTTTTAAATGTTTATAACAACTCTAACGGCTTGTGCAAGCGTACAATTAAAGTGGTCATGCTCGCTTATACTTTAACCGATTTCGTAAAAATGTACCGTTAACACGCTGTACTGTTCCGTTTAGTTAAAAAATAAAAAGCGAAAGTGATTTTGTAACATCTTGAGTGTAACCATAATTATTTATTGTTACGGAGTTTGTGGAGGTGACTCGAATTATGTTACCTATTTTTAAATGTTTATAACAACTCTCACGGCTTGTGCAAGCGTACAATTAAAGTGGTCATTGCTCGCTTATGCTTTAACCGATTTCGTAAAAATGTACCGTTGACACGCTGTACTGTTCCGTTTAGTTAAAAAAATAAAAAGCGAAAGTGATTTTGTAACATCTTGAGTGTAACCATAATTATTTATTGTTACGGAGTTTGTGAGGTGACTCCGAATTATGTTACCTATTTTTAAATGTTTATAACAACTCTCACGGCTTGTGCAAGCGTACAATTAAAGTGGTCATGCTCGCTTATACTTTAACCGATTTCGTAAAAATGTACCGTTAACCACGCTGTACTGTTCCGTTTAGTTAAAAAATAAAAAGCGAAAGTGATTTTTGTAACATCTTGAGTGTAACCATAATTATTTATTGTTACGGAGTTTTGTGAGGTGACTCCGAATTATGTTACCTATTTTTAAATGTTTATAACAACTCTCACGGCTTGTGCAAGCGTACAATTAAAGTGGTCATGCTCGCTTATACTTTAACCGATTTCGTAAAAATGTACCGTTAACACGCTGTACTGTTCCGTTTAGTTAAAAAAATAAAAAGCGAAAGTGATTTTGTAACATCTTGAGTGTAACCATAATTATTTATTGTTACGGGAGTTTGTGAGGTGACTCCGAATTATGTTACCTATTTTTAAATGTTTATAACAACTCTAACGGCTTGTGCAAGCGTACAATTAAAGTGGTCATGCTCGCTTATACTTTAACCGATTTCGTAAAAATGTACCGTTAACACGCTGTACTGTTCCGTTTAGTTAAAAAATAAAAAAGCGAAAGTGATTTTGTAACATCTTGAGTGTAACCATAATTATTTATTGTTACGGAGTTTGTGAGGTGACTCCGAATTATGTTACCTATTTTTAAATGTTTATAACAACTCTCACGGCTTGTGCAAGCGTACAATTAAAGTGGTCATGCTCGCTTATGCTTTAACCGATTTCGTAAAAATGTACCGTTGACACGCTGTACTGTTCCGTTTAGTTAAAAAATAAAAAGCGAAAGTGATTTTGTAACATCTTGAGTGTAACCATAATTATTTATTGTTACGGAGTTTGTGAGGTGACTCCGAATTATGTTACCTATTTTTAAATGTTTATAACAACTCTAACGGCTTGTGCAAGCGTACAATTAAAGTGGTCATGCTCGCTTATGCTTTAACGATTTCGTAAAAATGTACCGTTGACACGCTGTACTGTTCCGTTTAGTTAAAAAATAAAAAGCGAAAGTGATTTTGTAACATCTTGAGTGTAACCATAATTATTTATTGTTACGGAGTTTGTGAGGTGACTCCGAATTATGTTACCTATTTTTAAATGTTTATAACAACTCTAACGGCTTGTGCAAGCGTACAATTAAAGTGGTCATGCTCGCTTATACTTTAACCGATTTCGTAAAAAATGTACCGTTACACGCTGTACTGTTCCGTTTAGTTAAAAAATAAAAAGCGAAAGTGATTTTGTAAACATCTTGAGTGTAACCATAATTATTTATTGTTACGGAGTTTGTGAGGTGACTCCGAATTATGTTACCTATTTTTAAATGTTTATAACAACTCTAACGGCTTGTGCAAGCGTACAATTAAAGTGGTCATGCTCGCTTATGCTTTAACCGATTTCGTAAAAATGTTACCGGTTGACACGCTGTACTGTTCCGTTTAGTTAAAAAATAAAAAGCGAAAGTGATTTTGTAACATCTTGAGTGTAACCATAATTATTTATTGTTACGGAGTTTGTGAGGTGACTCCGAATTATGTTACCTATTTTTAAATGTTTATAACAACTCTAACGGCTTGTGCAAGCGTACAATTAAAGTGGTCATGCTCGCTTATAATAATAATAATAATAATAATAATAATAATAATATTTATTTTATTTCCCCATATTTACAATAGTAATTCAAAACATTTGTGGAAAATTACAGTCACCTTTATCCAGTACATGGTGACTAAATTAAAACTAATATTAAAGTAATAACAAAATAAAGATGTCTTAACTGTCTAGTCTTCAAACAAAAACACTGTAAACAGGCAGCTCCTGTGACGAATAACAATAGGGTTCTTATCACAAGGACGGAATTCACACACTGATAGGAATGGACTCATGAACCTAATTCTAATGTATTTTTACCGTAACAGAACATCAATACTTGTAGCATCAAATAGCCAATATTTTAGTTTATTAGAAAAGGAAACCAAAGTATTACAAACTTTTAATTTCCTGTGGCAAAACGATTGAAACTTTTTGGGCCTAAGTAAGTAGAGAAAAGTTTTGAAAAAAAATGATTTATTCACCCTCGGTCTTACAAAATGGCGATTTAACTACATTTCTAGTTTTGATAGAATAAATGTTCTGTCCCCCGGTTGCCACTCCTCTTATAAAAAGCCCGAAGAACTTTGAATATGAACAAATTTTTTATTGTTAAAATATTTAGTTGTTTGAAAAGCTGATCGTATGATCTCTTCTGCGTTTGAAAGCAAATGATACGAATAATATATTTTTGAGTCACATTTAACTTGTTCAATAAGTTGTCAAAAGCGGATCCCAGAATTCAATTCCGTATTGTAACCGTGAATGTATTAGTGCAAAATATATCGTTCTTAAAAAAATGCGTGTCACATACATTTCTTAAAAAATAAAATGATCGAATAGACTTTCGCAATTCAGTATTCAATGCATTGACTTGAGCTTTCCACGATACTCTATTATCTAACAATATTCCTAAATATTTAATTTCGTTAACTTGTTCAATTAAATCGCAATTACAGTTCAAAGTATTTTGACAGTTGTGATACTTGATTTGATCATAAAAAGTATATCCAACTAAATCAAAATTTAGTAATTTGGTTTTATTTGCATTGACTAACATAGAATTTGAATCGCACCATGATTTAAGTAATAGTAAATCATGATCTATAAAAGCCCGTATTTCATTCCAACTGTCGGCTGAATAAACAAATACGATGTCATCCGCAAATGCAATTACTTCTCCTTTAAACGGTAATAATAAAAGGTCGTTAATGAAAACTGCAAACAAGTCGGCGGAAAGTACAGATCCCTGCGGTTATGCCAATGTCTACAGACCTCTCATCGCTTAGAGCCTTAATAATACGCACTTGTTGTTTGCGTCCTGTAAGGTATGAGGAGAACCAACCAAGCGCAGCCCCTCTCACTCCAACTGCCTCCAATTTTATTAATAAATTGTCATGACTAACCAAGTCAAAGGCCTTTGTAAAGTCAATAAAAAGGCCTGACACTTTTTTATTGGAGTTTAAACTGTGATTAACTATTGTCATGAGAGCTCTTATAGCATCTTCCGTACTGTTTCCCTTTCTAAAACCAAACTGTTTAGGAGATAGAATATTGTTTATTTCTAAAAAATCTAGTAATCTTTTCCTCATAGCTTTTTCAAAAAGCTTGGAAAAATATAGAAAGCAAGGAGACAGGACGGTATTGCTCAACAGATTCAAGGATCACCTCTTTTAAAAATGGGCACTATACTTTAACCGATTTCGTAAAAATGTACCGTTAACACGCTGTACTGTTCCGTTTAGTTAAAAAATAAAAAGCGAAAGTGATTGTTGTAACATCTTGAGTGTAACCATTAATTATTTATTGTTACGGAGTTTGTGAGGTGACTCCGAATTATGTTACCTATTTTTAAATGTTTATAACAACTCTCACGGCTTGTGCAAGCGTACAATTAAAGTGGTTCATGCTCGCTTATTGCTTTTAACCGATTTCGTAAAAAATGTACCGTTGACACGCTGCTGTACTGTTCCGTTTAGTTAAAAAATAAAAAGCGAAAGTGATTTTGTAACATCTTGAGTGTAACCATAATTATTTATTGTTACGGAGTTTGTGAGGTGACTCCGAATTATGTTACCTATTTTTAAATGTTTATAACAACTCTAACGGCTTGTGCAAGCGTACAATTAAAGTGGTCATGCTCGCTTATGCTTTAACCGATTTCGTAAAAATGTTACCGTTAACAGGCTGTACTGTTCCGTTTAGTTAAAAAATAAAAAGCGAAAGTGATTTTGTAACATTCTTGAGTGTAACCATAATTATTTATTGTTACGGAGTTTGTGAGGTGACTCCGAATTATGTTACCTATTTTTAAATGTTTATAACAACTCTAACGGCTTGTGCAAGCGTACAATTAAAGTGGTCATGCTCGCTTATACTTAACCGATTTCGTAAAAATGTACCGTTGACACGCTGTTGTACTGTTCCGTTTAGTTAAAAAAATAAAAAGCGAAAGTGATTTTGTAACATCTTGAGTGTAACCATAATTATTTATTGTTACGGAGTTTGTGAGGTGACTCCGAATTATGTTACCTATTTTTAAATGTTTATAACAACTCTAACGGCTTGTGCAAGCGTACAATTAAAGTGGTCATGCTCGCTGATACTTTAAACCGATTTCGTAAAAATGTACCGTTAACACGCTGTACTGTTCCGTTTAGTTAAAAAAATAAAAAGCGAAAGTGATTTTGTAACATCTTGAGTGTAACCATAATTATTTATTGTTACGGAGTTTGTGAGGTGACTCCGAATTATGTTACCTATTTTTTAAATGTTTATAACAACTCTAACGGCTTGTGCAAGCGTACAATTAAAGTGGTCATGCTCGCTTATGCTTTAACCGATTTCGTAAAAATGTACCGTTGACACGCTGTACTGTTCCGTTTAGTTAAAAAATAAAAAGGCGAAAGTGATTTTGTAACATCTTGAGTGTATCCATAATTATTTATTGTTACGGAGTTTGTGAGGTGACTCCGAATTATGTTACCTATTTTTAAATGTTTTATAACAACTCTAACGGCTTGTGCAAGCGTACAATTAAAGTGGTCATGCTCGCTTATACTTTAACCGATTTCGTAAAAATGTACCGTTAACACGCTGTACTGTTCCGTTTAGTTAAAAATAAAAGCGAAAGTGATTTTGTAACATCTTGAGTGTAACCATAATTATTTATTTGTTACGGAGTTTGTGAGGTGACTCCGAATTATGTTACCTATTTTTAAATGTTTATAACAACTCTCACGGCTTGTGCAAGCGTACAATTAAAGTGGTCATGCTCGCTTATGCTTTAACCGATTTCGTAAAAATGTACCGTTGACACGCTGTACTGTTCCGTTTAGTTAAAAAATAAAAAGCGAAAGTGATTTTGTAACATCTTGAGTGTAACCATAATTATTTATTGTTACGGAGTTTGTGAGGTGACTCCGAATTATGTTACCTATTTTTAAATGTTTATAACAACTCTAACGGCTTGTGCAAGCGTACAATTAAAGTGGTCATGCTCGCTTATGCTTTAACCGATTTCGTAAAAATGTACCGTTGAAATTGCAATAAAAAGTGTCAAATAGTTGGTTTCTAGTAAATTGTTTATAAGTATAATGGTTTTTAATGTCATATAACTTTAAAAATTTCAACACACGCCATTTTGCTTATATTTAAAACAATATAATAATATTTTTTTGTATTAATTCCCTCGTATCTATTCAAATCTATGTCACATTTGGTTTTTTTTAGCTTTTTAACTAGTTTTAGAAATAATAAAGTTTTTATTAAAAATGGAAAATGGAAACTAGTGGCTATATACTGTATATTCTATTTATTTTCAATAGACGCCATTTTGTTTATATTGAAGGAAATAACATAAAAATTTTTTTCTAAATTTAAACATATGTGCTAAATTTGGTTTCTTTAGCTTAATTCGTTTTAGAGATAATAGGGTTTTTATACAAAATGCTTAATGGCAGCTAGCATCTATATTTAGACTGTATACATACAGGGTGTTCACAAAAGGGTGTCACAAACTTCTGAGGGAGATATTGGTCATAATTTAAAACAAGAAATTGTCGTGTGTGTGTGTGTGTGTCTGTGTGTTTATATATATATATATATATATATAGTATGGATACACTATGTTTAGTTTTTGATGGATAAAGATGGAGGGATGGAACTCGGGACACTTTTCTAGGAAATAGAAGAATGAGCTGCCAATTTGTACCAATTGGGTTGATATAGAACGCTCTAGTTTCCACTATTTTCCTTCTTTTCTTAAGACTTTCCAAATGAGAAGTCACTTAATGGGTCTTTAAATAAAAAAATTGTAAACCGTTCCTCAAAATTTCATTTTCTATATATTATAATCATTGTTTATTTATATGTAACCTGAAATACGAAATTGGGATTTTGACATATTAGTGTTGTTTAAATAATATTTAATATTCTATTTTGAATAGTGGGTTTCGCTCATGTCTATTTAGGCTATAGTTATGGCGCCAAAATTATGTATTTTACTTTTTTTCCAGATGTGCACCAATGTGCCGTGGATGATGTGTTATAGTGGCTTCCTTTAAGAACTATATTTATGAACGTTACGAAATTTTTATGTAAAGTCGAATTACTTTAAAAGACATGTACTCAGAGATGGCAGATCAGCGTTAAGTTACCGGCCACGACTAGTGTACAGTGTCTGTTATGTCAGATAATGTTTCGGTCAATGACATTCTGTACTAAGCCACAGATAATGTTGTGCGTGTTAGCTGTAAAGACGTGTACTCAGAGATGGCAGATCAGCGTGAAGTTACCGGCCACGACTAGTGTACAGTGTCTGTTATGTCAGATAATGTTTCGGTCAATGACATTCTGTACTAAGCCACAGATAATGTTGTGCGTATTAGCTGCAAAGACGTGTACTCAGAGATGGCAGATCAGCGTGAAGTTACCGGCCACGACTAGTGTACAGTGTCTGTTATGTCAGATAATGTTTCGGTCAATGACATTCTGTATTAAGCCACAGATAATGTTGTGCGTGTTAGCTGTAAAGACATGTACTCAGAGATGGCAGATCAGCGTGAAGTTACCGGCCACGACTAGTGTACAGTGTCTGTTATGTCAGATAATGTTTCGGTCAATGACATTCTGTATTAAGCCACAGATAATGTTGTGCGTGTTAGCTGTAAAGACATGTACTCAGAGATGGCAGATCAGCGTGAAGTTACCGGCCACGACTAGTGTACAGTGTCTGTTATGTCAGATAATGTTTCGGTCAATGACATTCTGTATTAAGCCACAGATAATGTTGTGCGTGTTAGCTGTAAAGACATGTACTCAGAGATGGCAGATCAGCGTGAAGTTACCGGCCACGACTAGTGTACAGTGTCTGTTATGTCAGATAATGTTTCGGTCAATGACATTCTGTATTAAGCCACAGATAATGTTGTGCGTGTTAGCTGTAAAGACATGTACTCAGAGATGGCAGATCAGCGTGAAGTTACCGGCCACGACTAGTGTACAGTGTCTGTTATGTCAGATAATGTTTCGGTCAATGACATTCTGTACTAAGCCACAGATAATGTTGTGCGTGTTAGCTGTAAAGACGTGTACTCAGAGATGGCAGATCAGCGTGAAGTTACCGGCCACGACTAGTGTACAGTGTCTGTTATGTCAGATAATGTTTCGGTCAATGACATTCTGTATTAAGCCACAGATAATGTTGTGCGTGTTAGCTGTAAAGACATGTACTCAGAGATGGCAGATCAGCGTGAAGTTTCCGGCCACGACTAGTGTACAGTGTCTTATGTTAGATAATGTTTCGGTCAATGACATTCTGTACTAAGCCACAGATAATGTTGTGCGTGTTAGCTGTAAAGACGTGTACTCAGAGATGGCAGATCAGCGTGAAGTTACCGGCCACGACTAGTGTACAGTGTCTGTTATGTCAGATAATGTTTCGGTCAATGACATTCTGTATTAAGCCACAGATAATGTTGTGCGTGTTAGCTGTAAAGACATGTACTCAGAGATGGCAGATCAGCGTGAAGTTTCCGGCCTCGACTAGTGTACAGTGTCTTATGTTAGATAATGTTTCCGGTCAATGACATTCTGTACTAAGCCACAGATAATGTTGTGCGTGTTAGCTGTAAAGACGTGTACTCAGAGATGGCAGATCAGCGTGAAGTTACCGGCCACGACTAGTGTACAGTGTCTGTTATGTCAGATAATGTTTCGGTCAATGATATTCTGTATTAAGCCACAGATAATGTTGTGCGTGTTAGCTGTAAAGACATGTACTCAGAGATGGCAGATCAGCGTGAAGTTTCCGGCCTCGACTAGTGTACAGTGTCTTATGTTAGATAATGTTCCGGTCAATGACATTCTGTATTAAGCCACAGATAATGTTGTGCGTGTTAGCCCGCCTAGTGAGCACCACAGCCGTACGTTATCTTGAAAGGCTCCGTTATAGACACGTGAAAACATTGTAAAATATTCCATTGAATTTCCATTTATTCGATTAACGTGTTTCTGTTGTACTTCTTATCATTCAATGATTGACTAATTCTAATAGCGTGGTCTTGTATTCTGTTTACTTTGGAGAACGGATGTTTACCTAACGATTTACGGTTGGATTTTAGTAGAATTTTCTTCTTTCGCACTTAAAAGTCCTCAGAGCCCTTTAGATCAATCACCAGATGAAAGGTTTGTTTCTGGCTGGTTTATACTTTGGACGTTGAACAGACGAAGTATATCAAATACCGATGTTTCACGTATATACCTGGGCAACCCTATGGATGGCCAGGATAGGCAGAATTGTCGCTATTGGGGTGCAAGAGTAGATCGATAGATCTATTCTACTTGGAGTAGGAGGGGCTCCCTTAGTGTAAAAGTACATGAAAGATGTCTCCTATACGCTTTGACTGGAGAGGCTGGAACATGGTTGGCCTTACCTTCTTCCAACTTAACATGATACAGATATGGCCCATTATTCCTTTCTCGACAGAAACGTTTCCTACCTCCAATATTGCCCATCCTGTCACTCCGGATCATTGCAAAGGTCTTTTTAGGATCAAGTGTAATGAAAGACTACTCGGTTTTTTTATCCTAAAATAAGAAAAGACATGTCCCAGACAACTGCCATAGTAAATAAAATCCACATTGAAGATGGGCAAAATTGTAAACCCAATGCAAAATTATTTGGGTGTGAAATGTGGTAAAAACTTGTACACTGTTTTTGGTGAAGTGCAAAGGTCGTTTTAGGACTATGTGGAATAAGAGGTTTCTCAACTTCTTGTCCCAAGTTATCAAAAATCCCTTTGAATAACACGGGAGGGGAGGGGCTGCATACCTCCGCCGGGATATACCCAAAAAGCGGAAACTCGAAAGCATTAGTTAAACTTTCCTCTCCCATCAGACGGTTAAAGGAACTAGCGAGACGATGGTGGCCTTTAATTATTATTTATAATACGTTTTAAATTATTATTTGAAATCGTATTAGCCATTGCAAATCCGTGCAACAGTTATAATTAAATTTTTGAAACCATGCCGCATCTGAGTTGAACGAAATGGGTTAACCCTTTCACTGTCAACGTTCGGTTTGTAGACCTACAGGATTATTGTGTAGTGTGATACTATTACTGTGGCAGTTAAAATGTTCACAATCCCTTTGTTACCGTCAATTTATAGTTTCCGTTACAGTTAGATACATTTATGGAATTCTTTTGGTTTCAATGTTAATACCGTGAAAGATAACGGTTACGATATATGCCTAGTTTTAGAACGAACAAGCTTAAATCAATCAGCTGCTGTGGGAGAATGTTAAACCATGTTCGAAAATGTTTTCTTGTACTATCAGAATAAAGTTAGTGACATCCTAACTAGTGAGGATATGGTATTCTTACACGTAAGATCAACAGCTGCTTTTCATATTTGGTTTTTGATTCTTATCTTTTGTCTCGTTACAATGTGTATTGAAATAAACTATGTGATATTTATAATATAGTACCCTGACTCAGCGTCTTAGTTATGCCGGCTTCGATGTGCACTAGTGTTTATTGTCAAAAAAGTACATGAATGGACCTCCCCGGTATTTAAACCCGTGATCTCTCGGTAGAAAGCCGAGATTGTAACCAATAGTCTACGGAGGATGACTAATTAACCACCTTTTTTATGGTGTAGTATTGTGAAAAATAGTGTTCACAACTCAAGGGGAAAATTTCTCTTTCCAGTGCTTAGTGTGTCCGTCTAACGATTCGCATTAGGGAAAATTCTATTTTTATGCTACGAGTAGTTTTAGTTAGTAATCCCCATTAAATTAAATAGCCATTAAATAAACGATAAAATGCGATATAATCGCAACTAGAGAGATAATTTGAATTTGGAAATCAGGTATCCATCGGCTGTCAACTGAAGTAACAAAACATATATGTAGTATATGTTTTCGTCTCGGTACAACTAAACAAGATTTTTTTTCCTGGTTTTCACCCTTCGGTGCTGGTTTCTTTCCTTTAGGATTAAGATCAATTCAACTACCCGGCGCATGCGTTAAACACTGAATGCGGTACAGTGACCAGGTCCCGACACATGTAACGCCTGCCCGCCGCCGGCCGAACTGTTGTGTTGCCGCCTCTGTACAGTCTACTTGTGATTACACGGTACACGGCTGAGCCCCTGAGCCGTTCTGTCCACACCACTTCTTGTTGTACTATTAGGAATGATCACAATGTGGATGAAGCGATGGATGAAGCGGTACTTCCTTGTATTGTGCATGTTACGTAGTATGTAGGATATTACCATGCTCCTCCAGTAAAACATTTATTTTTATTTTAGGCATTCGTCAATATTTGCTTTTATGTATGTTGTTAACAATAATTTTACTAAATAAAATTTAAAAATGTTAGTAACATTTATTACACAAGACTTTTTCTAATACATTCTCTAAAAATTCAGTTGTAAGTTATAAAAACTTTAATTTTAATCATTGCCTTGTGAAATGCAACCTTTTTAGCTTTAGGAACACTCTTACTCTTTAGTTGCACTCTGCAAAAGTCTTCTTTATGAATATCTCCGGAAAACGTATCGTTTTTAATACTTATTTTTAAATGTCATTATATATAAATTATGAACCATGACAACGCGAAATATGCGATGCTCTAATCTCCCGTGGTAATGGCGTAATACAATGTCATACGTAAAGATAATCATTTGTACAATCATTTAGTACTATTTTATCAAACGTAACAAATAAGCTTGAAAAGAACGTAAATCCCTTAAGGATTCTTAAAGATTCATAAATGCTCCCATAGCAGAAGTTTCAGACACTTCGATTTTCACCTTATATATATATATATATATATATATATATATATATATATATATATATATTATGATAAAAGTAAATACTTTACTAAAAAATTATAAGATGAAATTATTGTAATGATGCATTCTAAATTTTAAGCAATGGAGATTTTTGTTTTCCAAATGTTATGAATAACAATGTACACACACTTTTTAAATGTAGCCTACTTTATATATAAAAATATAGTATGTTTCACTATAACAAGTATTTTTTTAAAGGTCTTAAATGACTGTCTCTAGAGTAACATATGAACAGTACAAAATGCTGAATAGTTTTGAAAGCGGACAGTAATGTCACTAACATCGTCTTTACTAATGTATTATTCAGAAGTCTTAATATCCAATAAGTTATAATTGTCTCCTCTCCCCCCTAAATCCATAAGATATAAAATACTTGATTATTCTTAGAACAGCCGTTTCGGTAACTGCTTTTTAAAGTATATCATTAACTGAATCAGTTAATACAATAAATTTGCAACGTCCAATTTTGACGCCATCTCATTACTACAAAGTGGCCACCCGGGTGAGTGAGAGATAGCTTATATCAATCAGCGACACACAGACCAGGACCAGGCAATCAGCCGGGAGACTTGTCGCTATCAGAGAGGTCAGGCAGGACTCGCCGGCCCGCCAGTTGTGTGGTCCAGGAAGCCGTGCCCGCTATGGAAGTTCCTTCCGTCGTGACACGTTATTCAGTGCTGCCAATAGACTAGATACATTGAGACTTGTGTGATTTTAATGCACACCGCTTTGACTTATCCAGGATTTCATATTGGTTGGACAACTTGTGTCACATTAAGAATGCAGAAAATGTAGGAAATGCGTGCCTAAACTTTGATAAATTATTGAATCTATTTAAATGGCAAATGTATTAAATCTCCATAATTCTTTACAATATTAATCTTGAATGGTGGATCTTGAATCTTGAATTCAGGATAGGATGATTATACGAAGGAGTAAACGTGAGAACCAGGTGGTATCGAATAATTTTACAAGTACCCGAAAAACTGGAATAAACGTTTTGCTCGTTTTATTAAGCCTTGTTGTGTATACATGTAAATGTGTCCTCTGTATATGCCATTTAAACCTTCTCTCGTTCAATATTTTCAACTTGGCTGTTCGCCTCGAAATCTTTAATACTATATGTTTTATATGGATAAAGTAGGTATTTTTGTTTCTAGAGACATTGCTGTGACACAGACGGTAATACAACTTATTTTGTATGTTCCGTGGACTTTTACGGTTCGGTTGCAAAACTGCTTTTCCCTTCGTTTACGGGCCTCAAGGGCCTATTAGGCATCTCAAAAGTATGAGCTGAAGTCATGGTAGCCAATAGTTTGAGCAATCTTGTAAAATATTGAACTACCAACCAAGTCTTCTGAGAAAACTTACCATCTTAATAGAATAAATGTATCATTCATTAAACTATTATTGCAATATTCTTTACTAAAGTAATTACAATATTTGCTATACAATGTACACGGTGTTAGAAATGCATCAATGGAACCTATTTCACTTTGTTATTCTATAGTTCTTATTTGAGGTATGATATTTAATTGCTAGAATGGAGCTGTGAGAATAGTAGGCTGGAGATTCCCACTACCAATATTATGTATCCTCGTGGCGTCGGTGCCGGAAGAAGGGTTTTCCTTCTCAGAGGACTAATCACTTCTAATTACCATTTCTACGGCACTCAATTTCCTCTATATCCAAAGCTTTGATGAGTTGTATACACTAATAATTTCCAAATATTCCCCTAACAATGTAATTTAGACGTAATTTACTCACACTCAGCCTATTCTCACGATAGCTTCACTACGTCTCTGCAGCACGATGTAGACTCAGCTTGTATATGCCTACATGAACCTTCACTGGAGATATGCCTACAAGTTTTGCAGATTCTCTTTGTTGCAACGGTAATTTTGGTGGTCCCGACTGTGCGAGCACGGTGGCCGATCACTGACCGCGGCTAATTCAAATCTATAGCTGTGCATGCAACAACACTGTCATTTGGAGCGGTCAACTCGTACAAGGAAATCTTTCAGAAGATACCACTGGAGGAGACGCTGAAGACGAGGTTATGGGTTCGATACATTAATTATGGAGTTGCAGTTGGCAACACGGTAAAGATAGATAAATTCCTTCAACATTTAAATGCCATGCATTCAAATATCAAGTTTACCACAAAAATTGGTAGCAGCAGCCGCGTACCGTTTTTGGGGATGTGATGGCAACGATCCGGGAATATATACATTTAGACTTTCTGGTAAACGGTCAATTCTGTCAGCTGTCCGCATTACTTGAACTTGCTTTTATATAAATACATGTTTTGTAAATCAGTTTATGTTTGATAGCACCACATGCAAGTCTATTATTTTGTGATCATACACTCTATTTTTTCTTCATACGTGATAGGCACTATCTTGAGGGATGTTTTTTCTTTGTCAATCTCAGGTCTGGGCAGCACCGTTGGTGCTGCTGCAACCCCACTGGTGGTGGCTGAATGATTTTGTTGATTTTTTTCGACTATTCAATATCATGTTTTTCTTGGTGTGAAACTTTAATATTGTGGAGTACTGTCTCGTGCAGAAGATGAGAATATCATCCATTTATCATCAGGCACCTAACAAATAAAATAATAAAATGTTCAAATTGTATATTTATGTGTAACCTGGTAATACTCATAAAATATTTGTCTCAATTTTATAATATATTTTGTTTTTATTAGATACAACCGTTTTATTAAATACAAATATTTTAAAAATTATATCCAAACATTTAAGATATTTATAAGTATAATTCCTTTAATGGCTAAAAAATGCACAAACATCATATAGTCGTATAAAATTATTTCTTTGAAAGTATGGAACCAGAAAGATGTCACTGTAAAGTAACGATATCGCTATTTTGTATACGTTACCATCCAATCTAGGATCTTCAGAAGAATGTGCTTGAAGTATGGAACCCAAAAGATGTCACTGAAGAGTAACGATATCGCTATTTTATATACGTTACCATCCAATCTAGTATCTTCAGAAGAAGGTGCTTGAAGTATGGAACCAGAAAGATGTCACTGAAGAGTAACGATATCGCTATTTTATATACCTTACCATTCAATCAAGTATCTTCAGAAGAAGGTGCTTGAAGTATGGAACCCGAAAGATGTCACTGAAGAGTAACGATATCGCTATTGTATATACGTTACCATCCAATCTAGTATCTTCAGAAGAATGTGCTTGAAGAATGGAACCTGAGCCGGGGCTCAGTTTGAACGTTTTTGTCTTACCTTTCCCACCTCGGCCACTCTTATCAGTCGGTGGGGGAGTCACTCCGTCAAGTATTGATTTTCTGCCTGGTTGGACTGTTTGGTTGAGGTCAGCTGGTTGACCTTGACTAGTTTACCGACCAGCTGTTCACCGGCACCGGCTACTGTTCGGAGCGGTCAGACACGTTCGGAGAAGCTACTGTGTTTCTGGCTGTTCTCTGCTCTTCCCGTTTCCCCATGGCTGGCTAGCTCCTCTACTTTCGGCAGGGTCCCCGTGAGTGCCGTCAGCGGGACTGGTGCGGCGAGTCTGCCCAATGAAACCACTGAAACCAAAACTGAATGCCCCGTGCCCTGCCAGCGCTCCTGTACCGGCATCCAACCGGAGTGTATGTGCTCATATTCATTTCATCTGGAACAAGGTTGGATCCAAAATGTTTTTTTTTACTTTTCTTATACTGAACTTGCGAGGATTGGGGTGCAGGGAGCGCTGCCAGATATTAGATCTGGAGGAGGGCCAGTGTTAAGACTAGTGTGTATTTAGTTTAGTTACATGAACTGAAGGGGAGGATTTCATCTTTAATTCGGATTCGTGGAGGCAACTAAGCCCCCGCCTCCTTCGAATATCGGCTTTAAATATTTTTTTTTTACTTTTTGGCTACAAACCTGAAACCAAATTACTTTTTAAAAATAGTGGGCCTAGAAATTCTACAACCTTTTCCCTCCCCTCAGTTCATAACACTTACCAGTTAAAGATAATTTTTCCTACATGCCGTACCTGAAATTGTTATTTATATATCAAATCTCTATATTATATTATTTATTTATTATGTTATTATTTCTATTTATTATGTTATTGTCTATATTGGAATTTTATCTTTTGTTATTTAGTTTTTAAGTTACGCGGTGCACCGTGGTGCTGAAGTAATTGTATTTTTGTATAAAAATGTTCGCCACCTCTTTAATTATAAATCACGTTCTCGAAGTCTTGTCTCTCTTTGTCTCTCTTCCCACTAGTGGCATGTGGTTTTTTTATGCTTTGCTCCGAGTTTGGGGAGGGGCGCGCTTCCGAGACCTCCTGTCTATTTCGCTTACTCGGAACAAAATGGTAGCAGAGCGTGGTTTCGTGTTTTTACCCTCTGCGGGCCCGGGGTTTTTGTTTTGCCACTGGTGGTGAGAGGAATGAGTTGGAGTTGGTAGATTGTGACTTCCTGCGCCTGTGCCGTCTCGCTGTGCTATTTTCCGCCGATTGACAGGAAGTGTGTGAACTTGTTTATAATTTTCTGATTATTGTTACTTGTGTGTTTTTGTTATACTTTGTCATCGTTGTTTTTTTTTCTGGTTTTGTTCTGGTACGGCGTAGTGTTTTGTTGCGGTATTTTGGTTTCGCTGCCGTGTTTCGTGGACGGCAGGAATTCTGGGGACCCTGCTGAGAGTGTTTTTTTCACTGCGTTATTCACTTGTCGCCTTAGTTATTTTGCTTAGTTAGTCGTTGACTTCGAGTCAGTGTGTTGTTTGTTAGTTTTTTGTTACTCATTGTTATCATGCCTGTCTCTCTGGTGCCTGAATACTTGTTGAAGGAGGATCTCCATTTTGAGTTGTTGGCTCGTGGGCTTACTCCGGGTTCCGACTGCGAGTCCATGCGGAAGCAACTGCGTGATAATATGGAACTGGAAACGACCTGGCCTAGAGATTTCACGTTCCAGAAGCAGAGGCCTATTTTGGAGGCTAAGTTGGAGACGTTTGAGAATAGTCAGGAGGACTGGTTGGAGTCGCCGCCTACTGGCCGAGAGAGGGCTAGGTATTTGTCCCGGCTTACCCATCTACATATGAGGCTGTCGCTACTTAGAGCCAAGCTTACCAGTTCTGGTGGTAAGGAGTGGTTGGAGGAACGCGTCACCTTGGTTGACGGCCTGCTGACTGTACTCGAGAGGGACGAGGGGGCAAAGGCTCCTGAAAAAACTTTGTCTTGTCTCTCTTTGTCTCTCTTCCCACTAGTGGCATGTGGTTTTTTTTTTATGCTTTGCTCCGAGTTTGGGGAGGGGCGCGCTTCCGAGACCTCCTGTCTATTTCGCTTACTCGGAACAAACCTAAGAAAAAATATAAGCTTGCATCATTCTTTGGAAATAATTATTAGTTTGTGTAACCTTTTCTTCTTTCACGCTATTTTATAATTTATAGCAAACACACATTTTCTACTTCCCATAACATGGGTTTGTACCGAATTAGTGAAAACTAAGAATATTGGGTTTAAAGTTTCCGCTTGAGTTCTTCATACCACTTTTACTATCTTCGATAAACGTCTTTTTAGATGTCTAACCCCTGTCTAAACAGAATAGAGAGATTATTACGTAAAGGTAAGTAATGAAAAATAATTCGTAGTAACCTTGTAGTAGGAGTAGTTGTTGTAGTAGTTTATATGTTAGTGGCTCGCATGCTGACCAAGGTCGAGCATTGTGCTGAACGCAGAGATAACGTTGACGCGCAGTATGACACTGATAGTGTCTGTGTGTTTCGTGAAAGTGTGAGTGTACTGTATAGTGCTCGATGTTGCTACACGTACACGGTACGTGCAAAGCGAGGACTGCAAGCGGCCCTACAAGGCGAGGCGAGCATTGTGCTGGACGCTGAGATAACGTTGACGGGCAGTATGACACTGATAGTGTCTGTGTGTTTCGTGAAAGTGTGAGTGTACTGTATAGTGCTCGATGTTGCTACACGTACACGGTACGTGCAAAGCGAGGACTGCAAGCGGCCCTACAAGGCGAGGCGAGCATTGTGCTGGACGCTGAGATAACGTTGACGGGCAGTATGACACTGATAGTGTCTGTGTGTTTCGTGAAAGTGTGAGTGTACTGTATAGTGCTCGATGTGGCTACACGTACACGATACGTACAGAGCGAGGACTGCAGGCGGCCCTACAAGGCGAGGCGAGCATTGTGCTGGACGCTGAGATAACGTTGACGCGCAGTATGACACTGATAGTGTCTGTGTGTTTCGTGAAAGTGTGAGTGTACTGTATAGTGCTCGATGTGGCTACACGTACACGATACGTAAAGAGCGAGGACTGCAGGCGGCCCTACAAGGCGAGGCGAGCATTGTGCTGGACGCTGAGATAACGTTGACGCGCAGTATGACACTGATAGTGTCTGTGTGTTTCGTGAAAGTGTGAGTGTACTGTATACAGTGCTGGCCAAATTATTAGACTAAAGCATATTTTTTTGTATTTTCTTCTCAATTTTTACTAAATAAATTTTTAATTTCATGTTGTATATTTTAAAGTATATACCCTCATTCGTGTGTTACTTTAGAATAGTATGAGCAGAAAATTTTTAATTTTATGTTGGCGGGTGGCAACACTGCCTGTTTTGTTTATCATCTGCCTTTACAAATCTACCAGCTCCATAACCAAAATCGGGTTACAGTTAATTTTTCATGTGGTTAACATGTTTTAGGTTCAGTACATCTTTCTATTAGTGTGATCTGTTATTATTGAAGTAAGTTTAAGGTCATTTGTGAGTGTACTGTAACCAATTTTTTACTTCCTTATTGGCTATTTATAAAATTATCAGGAAATAGGTAAAAAGGCGGACCTTTCACCAAGGAAATGTGCTGTGGCCAAGGTTTCTTTTGGAAGAACAACATTACACACAAACTGAAATAGCACACTGACTAAATATTTCACAGAAGTCAGTTAGTAGGATCAAGAAAACACTTGATATCAGTGGTATTTATAAATCCAGCCGTATCGGAAAATGTGGCCGGAAGAAAGCGTTAAGTCCAAGGAAGGCCAGAAAGATGAAAAACATGACACTAGTCAATAGAAAAATGACCAGCAAGGTTCTTAGTGACCAGTTAAGAGATTATGGCACAAATGTTTCGCCCAGGACCATCAGAAGAACCTTGAATAGACAAGGTCTTCGAGCATGCAGGCCTACAAAAAACAAAAAAATAACACCGGCAATGGCTAAGAAGAGATTGGAATGGGCCGAAGGCATTCAGTTCACTGATGATGATTGGAACAAGGTACAGTATCCTCAGGATTCAGTAGAGAACTGGTCATTTTTCTATTGACTAGTGTCATGTTTTTCAACTTTCTGGCCATCCTTGGACTTAACGCTTTCTTCCGGCCACATTTTCCGATACGGCTGGATTTATAAATACCACTGATATCAAGTGTTTTCTTGATCCTACTAACTGACTTCTGTGAAATATTTAGTCAGTGTGCTATTTCAGTTTGTGTGTAATGTTGTTCTTCCAAAAGAACCTTGGCCACAGCACATTTCCTTGATGAAAGGTCCTCTTTTTACCCATTTCCTGATAATTTTATAAATAGCCAACAAGGAAGTAAAAAAGTGGTTTCATACACTCATAAATGACCTTAAACTTACTTTAATAATAACAGAACACACTAATAGAAAGATGTACTGAACCTAAAACATGTTAACCACATGAAAAATTAACTGTAACCTGATTGTGGTTATGGAGCTGGTAGATTTGTAAAGGCAGATGATAAACAAAACAGGCAGTGTAGCCACCCGCCAACACAAAATTACCAAATTTTCTGCTAATACTATTCTAAAGTAACACACGAATGAGGATATATACTTTAATATATACCAACATGAGATTAAAAATTTATTTAGTAAAAATTTGAAAAGAAAAAACACAAAAATGTGCTTTAGTCTAATAATTTGGCCAGCACTGTAGTGCTCGATGTTGCTACACGTACACGATACGTGGAGAGTAAGGGCTGCAGGCGGCCCTACAAGGCAAGGCGAGCACGAACACGCACTTGTGCTGTTTACATCTTAATAGCAACACGGCGCCAGTCACTGCGGTCACGTGATACCGTTTGTTGATATTGGTAGTACAACAGTCTGAGGCTCGATTACACATACACACAAGTGCTGCTCTCCGCTAGAGAAATTTCACTTTCCTTTGTCTGGCCTTCTGAATTTGGTAGTGATCTGCCCGATAATGTCGTCTATCCTTTGGTTAAACAACACTTACTATGGGGTACTATATTTAATGTTTTTAGGTTTGTATTACTGACGTACATAGAACTTTGCTCTGACTTACTTGTAGTTTCTGTTACCAATGTTGCATGTCGTTAGCAGAGTATTAAAGGCCAAGATGTTTACCACATTAACATAGGATGATTACTTTCCAAAGTTTCATTGGGTTGCAATAATATTTTATTTAATGTATTGAATGGAATTACAATTAATTTTAGTAGCAAATACACAGTTCCTATTTTTCCATATTTGTAACTCACTACCAGAAAATACGAAAATTCCGAAAACCGTACTTGCTCCTGGGACAAAAAGCTGAGAACCACTCAGAGCACGAAAAAATAGTGAATTAAATAAATTGAAAATAATAGAGCAGGAAGTAATTGATGAAAGGGAGGTTGGTAGAAGTCGGGAGAGAGAACGAGTTATATGATGGTGCATATCCAACCATGGAATTTGGCTGAGCGTAATTTAAGCAAATCACTCAGTAGGTTAACATAATTTCTCTTCTGTCTGAATGTTAACATTTCTTTTCTGAATGATTTTCTGTCCGTCTTTCTTCCGCGAGAAATCTCGGAATTAAATGAGTTATAGATTTAGAATTTGCATGCTTCAGTGGCTTCAGTGAAGTCTGTTATGTAACACGTACTGTGGCCTACTCCTACCTTGTGTATTTTGTAATAACTTATTTAGTCTATGTGTGTGATATATCATCTCAATAAATGTAACTTTGTAATACGTTTTGTTCAATATTAGTATTTATTCAGTTGATTAAACTAATTTAACGCATTTTCCCACTCGTTTAGTATATTTTCTAGCTTGTGAGAAAATGTTGTTAATAATGTTTCTATGTGTTTTTTTTTAACAGATCTAAACTAACTTCACCTCAAAAGTAGACATTTTATCTTTTCCATTCAACTTCAAACAGAGATATTATTGCAAGCATTTGAAGATATGATTTTCGGACACAGTATTGTTAAAAAATATTTGTTACGTCGAGTAAAGAAATGTTCAGACAAGTTCACTCTCGGTTTGATTGTCAGTGTGCAGTGTGTTAGTTCTATCGTATCTACACACACCACACGCGCATTGTGTTTATTTATATTGACGGTGTTTGTGAATTGAAGTTGATCCACGTTGTGAGTTCTTTTTTCAGTGACCACAGTACTATGGCTTTTATTCGTAATTGTTGCCGTTATAATATTGCATTTTATATGTGCTTTCCCTGAGGAAAAGACTATTTAATTCTTTCTGTAAATACAGTAACGTTCAAACTGTAATTGGCTGAGTTTTAACGAAGCCTATCACACGTGGGGCTGGAAAAATTGCATTTCTGACTCTTTGTCTGTCTGTCTGACCGCACGACATCTCAAAAATGAATTAACTTATAGTCTTTTAATTTTGCACCGCGTTTTATTTAAATATTAGCAACACTGTGTTAGATAATGGTGTATGTCTCTCCGTGGAATTTAACTGCACCTCTTCCTATTTATCCCCTATTACATACTCTTGCCTCTGAATACACCGCTGCATTTATATTTTCCACTCGCTGTAGCAGTGATGGAAGTCATCTTTTGAGACCGCCTTCAAAACTTGTGCCGCATTCTGTTTCGACTCCTCAACGGTTCGGAAATGATTTCCCTTCAGTCAACTTTTGATCTTGGGGAACTGCCGAAATTCACATCAGAGGAGTAGGCTGGACGTTGCAACACTGGGATATTCTTATCAGCTAAAGACTACTGAAAAAATAAGGCGCCTTGGGGAAGAATCCACGATTTGATTTGATCAGCGATGTCGACTTGGGCAGCAATAGCTCTATTGGGTAAACGACGATCTTTCTTACGATTTGGTTAATGTTTTCGTCGGTTGTGGAAGTGCAAGCGTGACTGTGAGGTTCGTCATCTTCTACCTCTTCAAGTTCTTCACAAAACCGTTTGTGCCATTCAAAAACCTAGCGCCCGCGACATAATGGAATTCACCGAACACTTCATTCTACCTATTCAAACACCCAGTACTTTGAAGTTCAACCAGAAATGTAATCACAACACGTTGCTCAATATTTGCACTGATCATCTTCTACGATTTTCACTCGATGCACTTAACGACAGTTGTGGACTGAGCGATGCTATTGTGATATCCACGGATTATCCATGGGTCAAGTACCTGAGGGGATAATCAGTGCCGTATACACCACTAGTTTTAAAATAGCCGCGCCTCGTTGAGATATAATCATCTATGAATAAATCACTAAAAGGAAAAAATAGTAGATTTTATGTTAATATTAAAAGTCCGCAACAAGACTCGATTTCAAACGCTCTTGTGTTGTATTACCCTCCGTAGCTCAACGGAACTTTTGTTGTTTTAACACTGCTATGAAACTCATCTTAATGGATAAAAATGTAAATATGTCATGTAAAGATATTTCGATTAAGACGATAATTAGTTCAATGATGGTTCATGCCCAACCAATGGAATCGGCGTCATTGAAATCTAACACAATTTTCCTCTTGTCTGCCGCGGGGAGGTAAGCATTCTCTTCGGTAAGATTGTCTGTTTGTCTGTGCGTAGGACATCTCGAGAATGAAATTTTGTAAGAAACGTCTGAGAAGACTGTTACGTGACACGTGATGTCGCGTACTTCTTACCTCGTTTATAGAAGATTTTAGGATGAAAAGTTAATTAATTTTGGTTTTAGTACCCTAATTATTTAGAATCGACGCTCAGTGTGAAAACATGATTCTTATTTCGGGGCTTAACCGAGTACTATTTTAATGAGTACAATTCCATAACGTAACATTTCAAAACCCCAATACTGAATTCTATCAATTTGCTATCTTAAAAGAATATTTGAGGTTTCCGCATAGTTCCAGTGCAAGGCGTATCCACATGCCAGATTTAAAGATTTAACATTTAGTGAGTAAAAACTTATTAGAAAGTCAGTCAGTACTTCTCACTCTCACTCTTGCTGTACATTATGTTCTCTATCGCCTAATGTTAACTTTCAATTAATTTAAATATAATGATAACAATACTGGCACTAACTAAAAGAGGATGTGTCATAATCGTAACGAGTTTCGGAAAACTTCTTAAAGTTTCCGATATAGTTAAAGTTAGAGAAAGGACTTATTGTTGTATTCTAAGAACACACATTGTCAGAAAAGTTCAAGCAATCCATTTGAGTGTTTGGGGAGAGTTGAAGGATTGGTGGAGTGGGGGAGTGGGGGAGCGGCTGGAGGAGGGACACTGTAGTGGTCTAACAAGAGTAAAACATAATAAAGAGGTAATGTGACGAGAGTGGAATGATGTACTTTGTTCCTCCCAACCAATGTAAAGTGCTTCTTTATGTGAACCACGCGACCCTTAAGAGTATCAATTTAAGGTATTTTACAATCTCAGTTTTACCAGAATGTTTTTGTTTGTGAAAGCATGTATACAGAGGATGGCACTAACTTCTGTCATTTTTTGTCAAACTAGCCGTCATTTAAATATTTTCTTTAATATAAAACAATGACGCCTGTTGAAATTTTTTAAAGTCAAATAAAAACACCTAGTATAGTTATAAAATATTAAAGGATACCAATTATTTTCTAATTTTTATTACAATACCATCGGCTCTTGTTTCAATGGAATCCGTTAATGTATAAGCCGGAAGCAACAAACAGCTGATACCACCCAACTATGAGATTTCTATGTGATTTATATTAGCAAAAACAATACTAAAAATTGTCTGATTTGAGTTAATTTTACATATTTATTATGTGTAAAAAAGAGTAAAAACCTCATCTTAATAAACATTAAAAATGTTTGAAACTGAACTTTGGAAAAAATTCCTTAGGAGGCGCACCTGCGAATTCACAAGACAGGCAGGCGCTCGCCATCGCTTGCAGTGTTGCCAACGTCTCTGGGGGGTGACGAAACACCGGAAAGTCGGGGTATAGAACCCCCCATACTAGTGGGGGGTCCGGGAGTCCTCCGCCGGGAAATGTTTGAAACAATAGGTCATAAAATTGATAAAATAATATTTCTGAACTAATAAAAGGAGGGTAGAGATCAGATATCGTGTTTATACACGTAGCTTACAGTAAGTAGTAACTACCAGTATACAGGGATAATTGGAATCTTCTGTAACAAATACAGATTGCTGTCATGTATGAAGTGTATTGTTTAATGGTAACATGAACAAAATATTGAACAAAAAAGTCTAAATCACATTTCAAGACCAAAGCTAAATCTTGATTTCTACTCTTGAATCAAAAAGTACAGATATACCTGTATGATATTTTAAGTACAGATACCACCTAATAGAGGTACAATAGCGGGAGTTATGTTAATATTTAGCTTGACTATTTCTGCGTGTTTACGAATCACACTGTTTACTAACAATAACTTCCAGTTTTAATATCGATAACAACGTAAATAACAGATTTTGGCGATTTTTAACCAAACACTTACTTTGAAAATTCATAACTCGTAAACTTGTGGTGCGATTAAGACCAAATGTCTGTACAAGATAGATACATGTGTACTGTAATTACAATTGTGTTAGGTAAATTTAAGAATAGTAATAAAAAAGGTGTTATTAAATTACCATCTTAACTTTTATTCTTGACCGTGTGGCCCACAATATTCGGCATTGGTCACATTATGTAGCTTGGTAATTATCTTAAGCATGTAGTTTTGTAAACCTGTAATTAAAACGTTTAATTTTTAATTCAGATTAAATTGAGAAATTTTTGTTAATCCATCTAAACTGGTAACTGTTCGGGTTAACGCGCAATCGCCATACTACCCAGGGGCGGTGCTGCCTCGTAGTGACAACGAATGACAACTAACTAACACAGTACAGAACTGCTCAGAGCTCGGCAACTCACTCACTATGTGACAACTGACAACTGATCATGTTGGGACTACTGTAACAGATTCTTTGTACATGGGCGATGTTGCTACGTAGTGACAACGAATGACAACTAACTACCACAGTACAGATCTGCTCAGAGCTCGGCAACTCACTCACTATGTGACAACTGACAAGTAGTCTTGTTGGGACTACTGTAACAGATTCTTTGTACATGGGCGATGTTGCTACGTAGTGACAACGAATGACAACTAACTAACACAGTACAGAATTGCTCAGAGCTCGGCAACTCACTCACTATGTGACAACTGACAACTGATCATATTGGGACTACTGTAACAGATTCTTTGTACATGGGCGATGTTGCTACGTAGTGACAACGAATGACAACTAACTACACAGTACAGAACTGCTCAGAACTCGGCAACTCACTCACTATGTGACAACTGACAACTGATCATGTTGGGACTACTGTAACAGATTCTTTGTACATGGGCGATGTTGCTACGTAGTGACAACGAATGACAACTAACTACCACAGTACAGATCTGCTCAGAGCTCGGCAACTCACTCACTATGTGACAACTGACAAGTAGTCTTGTTGGGACTACTGTAACAGATTCTTTGTACATGGGCGATGTTGCTACGTAGTGACAACGAATGACAACTAACTAACACAGTACAGAACTGCTCAGAACTCGGCAACTCACTCACTATGTGACAACTGACAACTGATCATGTTGGGACTACTGTAACAGATTCTTTGTACATGGGCGATGTTGCTACGTAGTGACAACGAATGACAACTAACTAACACAGTACAGAACTGCTCAGAGCTCGGCAACTCACTCACTATGTGACAACTGACAACTGATCATGTTGGGACTACTGTAACAGATTCTTTGTACATGGGCGATGTTGCTACGTAGTGACAACGAATGACAACTAACTAACCACAGTACAGATCTGCTCAGAGCTCGGCAACTCACTCACTATGTGACAACTGACAACTGATCATGTTGGGACTACTGTAACAGATTCTTTGTACATGGGCGATGTTGCCTCGTAGTGACAACGAATGACAACTAACTAACACAGTACAGATCTGCTCAGAGCTCGGCAACTCACTCACTATGTGACAACTGACAACTGATCATGTTGGGACTACTGTAACAGATTCTTTGTACATGGGCGGTGCTGCCTCGTAGTGACAACGAATGACAACTAACTAACACAGTACAGAACTGCTCAGAGCTCGGCAACTCACTCACTATGTGACAACTGACAACTGATCATGTTGGGACTACTGTAACAGATTCTTTGTACATGGGCGGTGTTGCCTCGTAGTGACAACGAATGACAACTAACTAACACAGTACAGATCTGCTCAGAGCTCGGCAACTCACTCACTATGTGACAACTGACAACTGATCATGTTGGGACTACTGTAACAGATTCTTTGTACATGGGCGATGTTGCCTCGTAGTGACAACGAATGACAACTAACTAACACAGTACAGATCTGCTCAGAGCTCGGCAACTCACTCACTATGTGACAACTGACAACTGATCATGTTGGGACTACTGTAACAGATTCTTTGTACATGGGCGATGTTGCCTCGTAGTGACAACGAATGACAACTAACTAACACAGTACAGATCTGCTCAGAGCTCGGCAACTCACTCACTATGTGACAACTGACAACTGATCATGTTGGGACTACTGTAACAGATTCTTTGTACATGGGCGGTGCTGCCTCGTAGTGACAACGAATGACAACTAACTAACACAGTACAGAACTGCTCAGAGCTCGGCAACTCACTCACTATGTGACAACTGACAACTGATCATGTTGGGACTACTGTAACAGATTCTTTGTACATGGGCGATGTTGCCTACGTAGTGACAACGAATGACAACTAACTACCACAGTACAGATCTGCTCAGAGCTCGGCAACTCACTCACTATGTGACAACTGACAACTGATCATGTTGGGACTACTGTAACAGATTCTTTGTACATGGGCGATGTTGCCTCGTAGTGACAACGAATGACAACTAACTAACACAGTACAGATCTGCTCAGAGCTCGGCAACTCACTCACTATGTGACAACTGACAACTGATCATGTTGGGACTACTGTAACAGATTCTTTGTACATGGGCGATGTTGCCTCGTAGTGACAACGAATGACAACTAACTAACACAGTACAGAACTGCTCAGAACTCGGCAACTCACTCACTATGTGACAACTGACAACTGATCATGTTGGGACTACTTGTAACAGATTCTTTGTACATGGGCGGTGCTGCCTCGTAGTGACAACGAATGACAACTAATTAACACAGTACAGAACTGCTCAGAGCTCGGCAACTCACTCACTATGTGACAACTGACAACTGATCATGTTGGGACTACTGTAACAGATTCTTTGTACATGGGCGGTGCTGCCTCGTAGTGACAACGAATGACAACTAACTAACACAGTACAGAACTGCTCAGAGCTCGGCAACTCACTCACTATGTGACAACTGACAACTGATCATGTTGGGACTACTGTAACAGATTCTTTGTACATGGGCGGTGCTGCCTCGTAGTGACAACGAATGACAACTAACTAACACAGTACAGAACTGCTCAGAGCTCGGCAACTCACTCACTATGTGACAACTGACAACTGATCATGTTGGGACTACTGTAACAGATTCTTTGTACATGGGCGGTGCTGCCTCGTAGTGACAACGAATGACAACTAACTAACACAGTACAGAACTGCTCAGAGCTCGGCAACTCACTCACTATGTGACAACTGACAACTGATCATGTTGGGACTACTGTAACAGATTCTTTGTACATGGGCGGTGCTGCCTCGTAGTGACAACGAATGACAACTAACTAACACAGTACAGAACTGCTCAGAGCTCGGCAACTCACTCACTATGTGACAACTGACAACTGATCATGTTGGGACTACTGTAACAGATTCTTTGTACATGGGCGGTGCTGCCTCGTAGTGACAACGAATGACAACTAACTAACACAGTACAGAACTGCTCAGAGCTCGGCAACTCACTCACTATGTGACAACTGACAACTGATCATGTTGGGACTACTGTAACAGATTCTTTGTACATGGGCGGTGCTGCCTCGTAGTGACAACGAATGACAAGAGCTAGACAGTGATCATGTTGGGACGTAACATGTAGACTAAAGAACCGTACAGAACTGCTCAGAGCTCGGCACTCACTCACTATGTGACAACTGACAACTGATCATACTACTGTAACAGATTCTTTGTACATGGGCGGTAGTGACAACGAATGACAACTAACTAAACACAGTACAGAACTGCTCAGAGCTCGGGCAACTCACTCACTACGTGACAACTGTGATCATGTTGGACTACTGTAACAGATTCTTTGTACATGGGGCGTGCTGCTCGTAGTGACAACGAATGACAACTAACTAACACAGTACAGAACTGCTCAGAGCTCGGCAACTCACTCACTACGTGACAACTGTCAACTGATCATGTTGGGACTACTGTAACAGATTCTTTGTACATGGGCGGTGCTGCCTCGTAGTGACAACGAATGACAACTAACTAACACAGTACAGAACTGCTCAGAGCTCGGCAACTCACTCACTACGTGACAACTGTCAACTGATCATGTTGGGACTACTGTAACAGATTCTTTGTACATGGGCGGTGCTGCCTCGTAGTGACAACGAATGACAACTAACTAACACAGTACAGAACTGCTCAGAGCTCGGCAACTCACTCACTATGTGACAACTGACAAGTAGTCTTGTTGGGACTACTGCAAAAATACTTTTTGTTCTGGTTACTTGTATTGTACAGAGGAATACAAATTACTGTACGTGCTCAACGCCGTTCCTGGTACAATGTACTCGGACGCTTAGCAGTAACAGTAACTGGAACTTGTACCTGTACCATTGTATGAGGACTGAGCCTAAATCTGGACGAGTACATTTTGTACTCGATTATTGAAGTACCGGGTACAGGTAGAAGTAGAAGCCAGTAGAAATACGTTTTTGGTTGCAACGTGACTGTAAAATTCAAATATTTAGTGTTTTGAAAATATTTTTATTATATGTGCAGTGCCGTATATTTTGTAAATTAAAAAATTATAAGATTTGGATTTGTATATTTTATTGAGATTTATTTCAAAGTTCCAATGTAAATATCATTTTTAATCGAACATAGTCTGTTAGGCAATCAATAAATTTTTGGAATAAAATGCTCTTGGAGGTGGGGATAGGTCCTGTTCGTCTCCCCCTTCGGCGAGCCCCTGGTTGTCAATACCAGTCCCTCACTAAACCTTATATGTACCAGATGAAAAGTTATAATGCAGCTACTGTAGAACTTTAATCAAAGTAATTAACATTCCTGACAACTGCTCATTAACGCTAGAGAGTAGAAAGAATTTCCATCAAGAATTTTAATTCTTTGCTCGACGCTTAAAGTAGTTTCCTGTTTAATTTCTACATAAAAATGCGAACTTTGTTTTACTATTATTTAATGTTCACAACCTCAAATGCATAGTCTGTCACAACAATCAATTTGTGTTAGAATATCCTCAATTAAGATTCTATTTGTTTGAAATTAAAATGTACAGAATTGTTTTACTATGTTTGTCACAATCTCAAATATATACTTTCAAAACCAATAGCCAATAGCACCTTAATTGAGGATATTCTAACACAAATTGATTATTGTGACAAACTATGGATTTGAGATTGTAAACACTAAAGATATATATACAATATATCTTTGTGACAAAACATAAGCAAAACATTGATTACAATTAAAGAAACGTAAATTTGAATATAATTGTTTAGTTTCTCTTTTAATACGTAAGTATTTTGGATTCTGAATCCATCTCTAAGGATCGCAGTCGGTTTTAAGTAAAAATATTTTGTTATTGGGCCTTGAAAAAATAGCTAATAAACATTTTAAGATATTATTTCTCAGTAAACGAAGACATGAATTGATTTATAATCCTACGAGAAGTGGTAGGATATTTACGCAGAATTTTGGGGGCACCTTATAATGATGCCGAATGAAAGTAAGTTGAAGAAACATATATGAAATGTGTATAGTACTTAAAAGTTAAATATTTTTATTTATTAGTTGATACAATAAACTTCAGTAATAGATTAAAATAATCATTCACCCTCTTTACATTTTCAACTTAATCTTTACACTTTTAACTTCGGTCGATTTTATTTTGGCCTGATAAAACATTATTGACTTTTTAAATGCCTGTAATTCCTTGTTGTGTGATAAAACTTGTTTATATTTTTTTTGTTTTCAGATAAGTTAATTTAAAGAACAATGGATTGAAAAAAATATTTCTCCGATCAAAAATAGTAGTATATCTTTAATATTTGTAATGTTCACTATGTTATCTACTTAAAAATCTGAATTTTTACTTCAAAAACCTAAACGTGCAATGCAAAGAATTTGAATATTTAAAGTAAATATTTTGTGTTCCTTGCTTAACACAAGAAAAACTACGCCTCTTGGCCTGATATTTCCCAGCCTCTTTAACGTAATTTATTGTGTTTACGCCGCGGCCGTACGCCTCGTTTAGAGAATGGCAAAATTCCTTTACTGGTAAAACTTATTTGTTGTAATTGGTAAAGTAAATAAAGACACAAAGTAGTCAAATATGAAAAAATAATTATGGCTGCAGTATAATAAGTGCCCATCACGACAATCGAATTAACTACCGATTAGCTATATTTAAACTGTCGTATGTATGGACGTTTGTTCTCTAGGTATTCATAATTCATAATTGCTAGCTGTTTTATTTTATGGTATAGCAATATTGTTTAAAATGAAGTGAATTCAAACAAAGTAAAATCATGTACGTAGTGAGTCATTACTTCGACAAGAACAATGGAGATGAACTTGCGCTTTTGTGTCAAAATGTATTTGAAACATTGAACAATGTTTCAAATGGCTTTAAGATAATGATCTTGCTTTAATCCGCTTTAAATTTGGTTTGGTAATTATATTAAAAACCACAGTAGTTTTAATATAATTATATTAACAACAATGTACTATTTTAGTTGGAACCGAATCAACTATTACTATCTAAACACGGTTGTACTCGTAGTTTTGACGTCACAGTGCGTGCAGAAATACCATTGCAGATTTCTATAATTTTGTAGATAGGTTAGTTTTTTATGGCTATACAAATACATCTATAGTATTATTATGTTCTATAATAGTAATTACCTATATTTCTTTTACATATAAAATATAGCTTCACAATTATACAGTCCTAAAAGCTTATAATGTAATTCGGTTCTACATTATTGTATCAAAATAGCAATAATCAAGATTTTGCTTTTCAAGATATAAAAACAACCGAACTATACTGTGATTTGAAATACCTATAATACGTAATTTAGTTCGACATTTTGGTTTCAGTAGTTTTAGATTATCATGCGTATTGATGATTCCATTGTCGTGGCGGCCTCTTATACTCATATACATCTATTTTTAGGCTTTTGCTTATGCAACAAAAGATAGACAGATTAAGCTACAAGTTTTGAGTTTTGCACGAGAGTCACTTTTAAATTTAGTATGTATAGTTAGATAGGGATAATTGTATAATGTCAAAATTTGTCGAGACATTTTTACAAAAATATCTACAATTTTAAAACTAATAAAAATATTCGAATGTACCCTTATTGTCAATGGTGATGTATGTAAAGGTAGTTAAAATTTTAAAATTGGGTTTTGTAACAAAGTGTTCATTTTAATACTTTAATTTAAATATTAATTTACTCGTAATTACATTTGGAAAGTTTAAATACACACATTTTATCGACAATAGTTTTCAAAAAAGTCACTGAAAATTGTATATAAGAAACAGTTTAATTATTTGTATGCTAGGAAATCGATACCGCTGGTGGCACAACCATATCAGTCCGACAGAACTTTAAAGGACCTGTGGCAGTGCGTGGTTTGGCATTAGTTTTTCTTTAACTACATGTTTGTGTTAGTTTATCGGGTGGGTCATAAGCCGCTTAAAATTAGTATAAATTTAAATATAGGTTTCATACTGCCAAGCATTATCGATTGTTTAGCATATCTGTAAGGCAGTCCCATTTTCACACCAATTAATTTATTAATTGTAGTTTATTATTCCTGAAGTAGGAGGTAGATTTCAGTTCTCGAGACATACTGCTAAACTTTTATTGTAACATATAACGATGGCGAATGTCTGAAACCCTCTTCAAATCATCCATCGTCAACAACAAACCTAAAAAAAACGATTCTGTGTATTGTTCATATTTTTAAAATATTTAATATTTTGAAGTATTTAATATGAAACTCCTTTATTTTTATATTAAGATCCAGAAGATATATCGGAAAAAACTACAGGATTTTGTAATTGGTTAGGTGAACGCAAACGATCCCCTGTTGACCTGAAATCTGTAACGCATTTACCTCTTTTTATGCCTGAAAAAAACTTACTCATAATTGCCCAAGATGGGTTTTAAAATATAATGGCATTTTTCCAAGCCAACTATAATCAAATCACTCAGAATTAAAAAGACAGAAAAGCGAGTGACTAAACTGGCAGTAAGTAAGTGTCCATGACCTATTGTGAGCCCTGAATAGCGTTGGATAACAGCTGCGGCCTAACTGATATGTCCTCTACATCGCGACTCTCGTGAACACTCGCACTGCACTGTTACATCAGGTCATTGTCTAGCATTGACTAAACTGCATATAAACTGGCAGCAAGTAAGTGTCCATGACCTATTGTGAGCCCTGAATAGCGTTGGATAACAGCTGCAGCCTAACTGATATGTCCTCTACATCGCGACTCTCGTGAACACTCGCACTGCACTGTTACATCAGGTCATTGTCTAGCATTGACTAAACTGCATATAAACTGGCAGCAAGTAAGTGTCCATGACCTATTGTGAGCCCTGAATAGCGTTGGATAACAGCTGCGGCCTAACTGATATGTCCTCTACATCGCGTCTCTCGTGAACACTCGCACTGCACTGTTACATCAGGTCATTGTCTAGCATTGACTAAACTGCATATAAACTGGCAGCAAGTAAGTGTCCATGACCTAATGTGTGAATAGCGTTGGATAACCTGAATAGCGTTGGATAACAGCTGCGGCTAACTTGGATATGTCCTCTACATCGCGTCCTCTCCGTGAACACTCGCACTGCCCACTGTTACATCAGGTCATTGTCTAGCATTGACTAAATTGCATATAAACTTGCAGCAAGTAAGTGTCCATGACCTATTGTGAGCCCTGAATAGCGTTGGATAACAGCTGCGGCCTAACTGATATTGTCCTCTACATCGCGTCTCTCGTGAACACGCGCACTGCACTGTTACATCAGGTCATTGTCTAGCATTGACTAAATTGCATATAAACTGGCAGCAAAGTAAGTGTCCATGACCTATTGTGAGCCCTGAATAGCGTTGGATAACAGCTGCGGCCTAACTGATATGTCCTCTACATCGCGTCTCTCGTGAACACTCGCACTGCACTGTTACATCAGGCCATTGTCTAGCATTGACTAAATTGCATATAAACTGGCAACAAGTAAGTGTCAATGACCTATTGTGAGCCCTGAATAGCGTTGGATAACAGCTGCGGCCTAACTGATATGTCCTCTACATCGCGTCTCTCGTGAACACTCGCACTGCACTGTTATATCAGGTCATTGTCTAGCATTGACTAAATTGCATATAAACTGGCAGCAAGTAAGTGTCCATGACCTATTGTGAGCCCTGAATAGCGTTGGATAACAGCTGCGGCCTAACTGATATGTCCTCTACATCGCGTCTCTCGTGAACACTCGCACTGCACTGTTACATCAGGCCATTGTCTAGCATTGACTAAATTGCATATAAACTGGCAGCAAAGTAAGTGTCCATGACCTAATTGTGAGCCCTGAATAGCGTTGGATAACAGCTGCAGCCTAACTGATATGTCCTCTACATCGCGACTCTCGTGAACACTCGCACTGCACTGTTACATCAGGTCATTGTCTAGCATTGACTAAACTGCATATAAACTGGCAGCAAGTAAGTGTCCATGACCTATTGTGAGCCCTGAATAGCGTTGGATAACAGCTGCGGCCTAACTGATATGTCCTCTACATCGCGACTCTCGTGAACACTCGCACTGCACTGCACTGTTATATCAGGTCATTGTCTAGCATTGACTAAACTGCATATAAACTGGCAACAAGTAAGTGTCCATGACCTATTGTGAGCCCTGAATAGCGTTGGATAACAGCTGCGGCCTAACTGATATGTCCTCTACATCGCGTCTCTCGTGAACACTCGCACTACCACTGTTATATCAGGTCATTGTCTAGCATTGACTAAACTGCATATAAACTGGCAACAAGTAAGTGTCCATGACCTATTGTGAGCCCTGAATAGCGTTGGATAACAGCTGCGGCCTAACTGATATGTCCCTCTACATCGCGTCTCTCGTGAACACTCGCACTACACTGTTATATCAGGTCATTGTCTAGCATTGACTAAACTGCATATAAACTGGCAACAAGTAAGTGTCCATGACCTATTGTGAGCCCTGAATAGCGTTGGATAACAGCTGCGGCCTAACTGATATGTCCTCTACATCGCGTCTCTCGTGAACACTCGCACTACACTGTTATATCAGGTCATTGTCTAGCATTGACTAAACTGCATATAAACTGGCAACAAGTAAGTGTCCATGACCTATTGTGAGCCCTGAATAGCGTTGGATAACAGCTGCAGCCTAACTGATATGTCCTCTACATCGCGTCTCTCGTGAACACTCGCACTGCACTGTTATATCAGGTCATTGTCTAGCATTGACTAAACTGCATATAAACTGGCAGCAAGTAAGTGTCCATGACCTATTGTGAGCCCTGAATAGCGTTGGATAACAGCTGCGGCCTAAACTGATATGTCCTCTACATCGCGTCTCTCGTGAACACTCGCACTACACTGTTATATCAGGTCATTGTCTAGCATTGACTAAACTGCATATAAACTGGCAACAAGTAAGTGTCCATGACCTATTGTGAGCCCTGAATAGCGTTGGATAACAGCTGCGGCCTAACTGATATGTCCTCTACATCGCGTCTCTCGTGAACACTCGCACTACACTGTTATATCAGGTCATTGTCTAGGCATTGACTAAATTGCATATAAACTGGCAGCAAGTAAGTGTCCATGACCTATTGTGAGCCCTGAATAGCGTTGGATAACAGCTGCAGCCTAACTGATATGTCCTCTACATCGCGTCTCTCGTGAACACTCGCACTGCACTGTTACATCAGGTCATTGTCTAGCATTGACTAAACTGCATAAAAACTGGCAGCAAGTAAGTGTCCATGACCTATTGTGAGCCCTGAATAGCGTTGGATAAACAGCTGCGGCCTAACTGATATGTCCTCTACATCGCGACTCTCGTGAACACTCGCACTGCACTGTTATATCAGGTCATTGTCTAGCATTGACTAAACTGCATATAAACTGGCAACAAGTAAGTGTCCATGACCTATTGTGAGCCCTGAATAGCGTTGGATAACAGCTGCGGCCTAACTGATATGTCCTCTACATTCGCGACTCTCGTGAACACTCGCACTGCACTGTTATATCAGGTCATTGTCTAGCATTGACTAAATTGCATATAAACTGGCAGCAAGTAAGTGTCCATGACCTATTGTGAGCCCTGAATAGCGTTGGATAACAGCTGCGGCCTAACTGATATGTCCTCTACATCGCGTCTCTCGTGAACACTCGCACTGCACTGTTACATCAGGCCATTGTCTAGCATTGACTAAATTGCATATAAACTGGCAACAAGTAAGTGTCCATGACCTATTGTGAGCCCTGAATAGCGTTGGATAACAGCTGCAGCCTAACTGATATGTCCTCTACATCGCGACTCTCGTGAACACTCGCACTGCACTCTGTTACATCAGGTCATTGTCTAGCATTGACTAAACTGCATATAAAACTGGCAGCAAGTAAGTGTCCATGACCTATTGTGAGCCTGAATAGCGTTGGATAACAGCTGCGGCCTAACTGATATATGTCCCCTCTACATCGCGTCTCTCGTGAACACTCGCACTGCACTGTTACATCAGGTCATTGTCTAGCATTGACTAAACTGCATATAAACTGGCAGCAAGTAAGTGTCCATGACCTATTGTGAGCCCTGAATAGCGTTGGATAACAGCTGCAGCCTAACTGATATGTCCTCTACATCGCGTCTCTCGTGAACACTCGCACTACACTGTTATATCAGGTCATTGTCTAGCATTGACTAAAACTGCATATAAACTGGCAACAAGTAAGTGTCCATGACCTATTGTGAGCCCTGAATAGCGTTGGATAACAGCTGCAGCCTAACTGATATGTCCTCTACATCGCGTCTCTCGTGAACACTCGCACTGCACTGTTTACATCAGGTCATTGTCTAGCATTGACTAAACTGCATATAAACTGGCAGCAAGTAAGTGTCCATGACCTATTGTGAGCCCTGAATAGCGTTGGATAACAGCTGCGGCCTAACTGATATGTCCTCTACATCGCGTCTCTCGTGAACACTCGCACTGCACTGTTACATCAGGTCATTGTCTAGCATTGACTAAATTGCATATAAACTGGCAGCAAGTAAGTGTCCATGACCTATTGTGAGCCCTGAATAGCGTTGGATAACAGCTGCAGCCTAACTGATATGTCCTCTACATCGCGTCTCTCGTGAACACTCGCACTGCACTGTTACATCAGGTCATTGTCTAGCATTGACTAAACTGCATATAAACTGGCAGCAAGTAAGTGTCCATGACCTATTGTGAGCCCTGAATAGCGTTGGATAACAGCTGCGGCCTAACTGATATGTCCTCTACATCGCGTCTCTCGTGAACACTCGCACTGCACTGTTACATCAGGTCATTGTCTAGCATTGACTAAACTGCATATAAACTGGCAGCAAGTAAGTGTCCATGACCTATTGTGAGCCCTGAATAGCGTTGGATAACAGCTGCGGCCTAACTGATATGTCCTCTACATCGCGTCTCTCGTGAACACTCGCACTGCACTGTTACATCAGGTCATTGTCTAGCATTGACTAAATTGCATATAAACTGGCAGCAAGTAAGTGTCCATGACCTATTGTGAGCCCTGAATAGCGTTGGATAACAGCTGCGGCCTAACTGATATGTCCTCTACATCGCGTCTCTCGTGAACACTCGCACTGCACTGTTACATCAGGTCATTGTCTAGCATTGACTAAACTGCATATAAACTGGCAGCAAGTAAGTGTCCATGACCTATTGTGAGCCCTGAATAGCGTTGGATAACAGCTGCGGCCTAACTGATATGTCCTCTACATCGCGTCTCTCGTGAACACTCGCACTACACTGTTATATCAGGTCATTGTCTAGCATTTCTACTGTCTCTAGAAACTTTTACGTATATTGGTTGTATCATTGGGGCATAAAGTTACATCCCCTACGTCTGCTGCACCTGTTTTTGATCTTATCTTAGTTACAACCTTTAATCTAATATGTTCAAGCCTGAAAAGCTTACTACATGTTCAGTCGCATAACTAATAACAAAGTTTTGCACACGTCGAAACATTGTGTACACAATTAAATTCAGAGTTCTAAAGTCTTCACAGCCAGTCGGAAATTCTTCGACGCAGTTTGTAAACTGGAAAACTTAGATAGATGTCACTAGGAAAACCTATACGAATTAAGGATCGTTTAACGGCCACCCATCCCAAAAGCATGGACGCTCATCGTTGTTTGACTCGTTATCTCGCGATAACCGCTAGACCAAGCCGTTGGCGAGTGGGACTGATTGACATCCAGCTGTTTGTGTTTACACTGCGGTTACTGTCCCTGATTGTCCTTGCCCCATATCCACACCCACTTCCAGCAGCGGCCTTCTATATTAGTGCGCTGACTTCATCTTCTCATTGCTATCTCACGCAAATGTCCTCTTGTTTGGAGGCTCACTTTAGTGCCAGTCCATAAATTTTAAAATCACGTTCATGTCACATCACAGTTTATTTCAGGCGATTGCAAATTCGACACTCGAGTAAAAGTAAAAATCACCTTTCTGTTACCAATCTATGACTTCAGTACCTTATTAATATATGATGCTATGAAACTAAACGATATTTGATACCGATTTAAAACATATTTGGATGATATTTTATAGTTAATTATAATTTTGTATATAATTAATTGATATTTCATAATTAATAACATCTGTAATTTTTCTGAAAAGGTGTTTAAATAATATAGCAGTTCTTTTACACTGTTTTGGCAAATAAAATCGCTTTTCTCTATATTTGATTGCAGTTAATTATAATTTTTGTAAGGGAAACCAAATTAAAGTTGTGTTATCTTATGATCGACTCATATAACAATTAAAAATAACATTTTAGAAGTAACCAAAGTGGTTTATGAAGAATCGTAGAGGTTTTGAGACTTATCGCCTACAAAGTGAGGGTATTCGATGACGTTTCTTCCTGGCCTGATAGAGTAAAAAAGGATATGTGAATATGTTTCAATGACTGCATTTGTCATCAAAGCCTAGGAACTTATTGAAAGCAAAAACATAAGGCCTACACATGGTTTAAGACAAATGAACGAACATTTTAGAACAAGCTCTGGGATTTAAGGTAGGAATGTGTATGAATAAGGTATTTAATTACCCCGTTAGTCTTTAAAACTTTCATAAAGTACGTTAAAGCGTAGTTTTTCTGCAAATAAGTAATGAAAAAGAAAATAGCCACCAGCTGTTCGTTTATATCAATAACTTGACACAACTGTTTTGTTCTGGCTATCAATGTTATGCTTGGCCCGACACTTTGTTGACAGTATGACTCATCGTAAACATGACGTCATGGTGGGAAGGGTGGGAGGTGACTCCGTGGTGGTCAGTGACAGTGGCAGCAGACGTCTACAATACTATTGGCTTTATTATTGTTGGCCGTCGCATCGTTCACCGCATTGAAAATTCTTTGGCAACAGCTGCTGCTGTTTGACACAGAAGTAATCTTGTTTTACGATCACTCAATGTTGAATTTCTGATTAACTGTTCGTACAAGGCCGTTTCATCTTTTATCACATTTTGTTTCGTCTATCTCATATTAATATTCTCTGTGTGACAAACAAAGATACACTGAAATAGAAAAGGAATAATATACTAGTTTTTATATTGTCTCCATGAACGGAGACAACGAATAGTTTTGATTTCTACAATACTTAACCTTATGAACAGACATGACTTTCATTCTTACATGGAATAAATACCTTTATCGACTATTGAACACCACGCAGCCCCTGTAACTTCGGTGGTCGTCATTCATCCTTCTCAATGCCATATTGTTATATTAGGTATAAAAGTCTCCAAAAGGTTTACTATTTTACCTATTAATTTATCCAGATTATGTTTTATATTTATAGGTGATATAAATGTCAATTGATGGCATGAAGGAATAAATGCGCAGTTTGTTTCAACTAGAACCTCTACATACTGTAAGTGGCATTAAAAATAGCAAATAGTCAATTTGCCAATTTTCTTGACCACAAATAAATGAAGTAGTGTCCTAGCCATTGACTTGCATATTCCTTAAAAATTAATAATATAACACAATTTTGGACATTTACCACAGTTTTTGACACCTGAAAAGGGGAAAAGGTTGATTCGAACTCTCAAAACACAGTTTTATTTTTTAATGAAGTAATATTATGTTTCCGATCCGTGATATTGCTGATTAGGATCTCGTTAATGTTTAAAATAATCCACCGTCAATAACACATTTTAAACTAAAATCTAACAAAAGTACAATACTTTATATAATCCTATTAAAGAATGTACTTTGAAGTGTTAAAGAAAGTGTTTATTATCAGCTACTAGATAAGATTTGAATAAATAAATAGTTGTACTTTGACCTGTTTTACTCGTAGGCTTCTTGTCATTGAACACGTATGTTTCCGACATGCGTTAGACTGTAGTCATAACACTAAGATATTTACGTGGGCGGTGTATTACTTTTCGAGTATTTCACTTTTTTGAAGTACTAAAGCGAGCCCGGTGGCAATGTTACTTCTATTCGGGTTAGTATAAAAGACAAACGTTCGTTCTTGGGTTTGGATTTTATTGATTAAAACGTGGCACGTGTTTATGGTTTACAACACAAATAACCTCCTTTACAAAATAGTAAACAAAGATATAAATAAAACCTTACATATTGGAATGTTTTAAACATAAAGATAATATAAATTAATTAATACACAAAATATATTTGTAAATCTGTGGCAGATTGAAGAGAAGTTTTGCCAGCCTACTGAGTTATTGCTTGACAGTGAAATCCCATAGAGTGCATCAAACTCGATGTTGTTAGTTCTCAGGATATCGTGGCGCTCCCATCAGAAATATTATATAAAATCTGTGGCAGATTGAAGAGAAGTTTTGCCAGCCTACTGAGTTATTGCTTGACAGTGAAATCCCATAGAGTGCATCAAACTCGATGTTGTTAGTTCTCAGGATATCGTGGCGATCCCATCCGAAATATCAGAAATATTATATAAAATCTGTGGCAGATTGAAGAGAAGTTTTGCCAGCCTACTGAGTTATTGCTTGACGGTGAAATCCCATAGAGTGCATCAAACTCGATGTTGTTAGTTCTCAGGATATCGTGGCGATCCCATCCGAAATATCAGAAATATTATATAAAATCTGTGGCAGATTGAAGAGAAGTTTTGCCAGCCTACTGAGTTATTGCTTGACGGTGAAATCCCATAGAGTGCATCAAACTCGATGTTGTTAGTTCTCAGGATATCGTGGCGATCCCATCCGAAATATCAGAAATATTATATAAAATCTGTGGCAGATTGAAGAGAAGTTTTGCCAGCCTACTGAGTTATTGCTTGACGGTGAAATCCCATAGAGTGCATCAAACTCGATGTTGTTAGTTCTCAGGATATCGTGGCGATCCCATCCGAAATATCAGAAATATTATATAAAATCTGTGGCAGATTGAAGAGAAGTTTTGCCAGCCTACTGAGTTATTGCTTGACAGTGAAATCCCATAGAGTGCATCAAACTCGATGTTGTTAGTTCTCAGGATATCGTGGCGATCCCATCCGAAATATCAGAAATATTATATAAAATCTGTGGCAGATTGAAGAGAAGTTTTGCCAGCCTACTGAGTTATTGCTTGACAGTGAAATCCCATAGAGTGCATCAAACTCGATGTTGTTAGTTCTCAGGATATCGTGGCGATCCCATCCGAAATATCAGAAATATTATATAAAATCTGTGGCAGATTGAAGAGAAGTTTTGCCAGCCTACTGAGTTATTGCTTGACAGTGAAATCCCATAGAGTGCATCAAACTCGATGTTGTTAGTTCTCAGGATATCGTGGCGATCCCATCCGAAATATCAGAAATATTATATAAAATCTGTGGCAGATTGAAGAGAAGTTTTGCCAGCCTACTGAGTTATTGCTTGACAGTGAAATCCCATAGAGTGCATCAAACTCGATGTTGTTAGTTCTCAGGATATCGTGGCGATCCCATCCGAAATATCAGAAATATTATATAAAATCTGTGGCAGATTGAAGAGAAGTTTTGCCAGCCTACTGAGTTATTGCTTGACGGTGAAATCCCATAGAGTGCATCAAACTCGATGTTGTTAGTTCTCAGGATATCGTGGCGATCCCATCCGAAATATCAGAAATATTATATAAAATCTGTGGCAGATTGAAGAGAAGTTTTGCCAGCCTACTGAGTTATTGCTTGACAGTGAAATCCCATAGAGTGCATCAAACTCGATGTTGTTAGTTCTCAGGATATCGTGGCGATCCCATCAGAAATATTATATAAAATCTGTGGCAGATTGAAGAGAAGTTTTGCCAGCCTACTGAGTTATTGCTTGACAGGTGAAATCCCATAGAGTGCATCAAACTCGATGTTGTTAGTTCTCAGGATATCGTGGCGCTCCCATCAGAAATATTATATAAAATCTGTGGCAGATTGAAGAGAAGTTTTGCCAGCCTACTGAGTTATTGCTTGACAGTGAAATCCCATAGAGTGCATCAAACTCGATGTTGTTAGTTCTCAGGATATCGTGGCGATCCCATCCGAAATATCAGAAATATTATATAAAATCTGTGGCAGATTGAAGAGAAGTTTTGCCAGCCTACTGAGTTATTGCTTGACGGTGAAATCCCATAGAGTGCATCAAACTCGATGTTGTTAGTTCTCAGGATATCGTGGCGATCCCATCCGAAATATCAGAAATATTATATAAAATCTGTGGCAGATTGAAGAGAAGTTTTGCCAGCCTACTGAGTTATTGCTTGACAGTGAAATCCCATAGAGTGCATCAAACTCGATGTTGTTAGTTCTCAGGATATCGTGGCGATCCCATCCGAAATATCAGAAATATTATATAAAATCTGTGGCAGATTGAAGAGAAGTTTTGCCAGCCTACTGAGTTATTGCTTGACGGTGAAATCCCATAGAGTGCATCAAACTCGATGTTGTTAGTTCTCAAGATATCGTGGCGATCCCATCCGAAATATCAGAAATATTATATAAAATCTGTGGCAGATTGAAGAGAAGTTTTGCCAGCCTACTGAGTTATTGCTTGACGGTGAAATCCCATAGAGTGCATCAAACTCGATGTTGTTAGTTCTCAGGATATCGTGGCGATCCCATCCGAAATATCAGAAATATTATATAAAATCTGTGGCAGATTGAAGAGAAGTTTTGCCAGCCTACTGAGTTATTGCTTGACAGTGAAATCCCATAGAGTGCATCAAACTCGATGTTGTTAGTTCTCAGGATATCGTGGCGATCCCATCCGAAATATCAGAAATATTATATAAAATCTGTGGCAGATTGAAGAGAAGTTTTGCCAGCCTACTGAGTTATTGCTTGACAGTGAAATCCCATAGAGTGCATCAAACTCGATGTTGTTAGTTCTCAGGATATCGTGGCGATCCCATCCGAAATATCAGAAATATTATATAAAATCTGTGGCAGATTGAAGAGAAGTTTTGCCAGCCTACTGAGTTATTGCTTGACGGTGAAATCCCATAGAGTGCATCAAACTCGATGTTGTTAGTTCTCAGGATATCGTGGCGATCCCATCCGAAATATCAGAAATATTATATAAAATCTGTGGCAGATTGAAGAGAAGTTTTGCCAGCCTACTGAGTTATTGCTTGACAGTGAAATCCCATAGAGTGCATCAAACTCGATGTTGTTAGTTCTCAGGATATCGTGGCGATCCCATCCGAAATATCAGAAATATTATATAAAATCTGTGGCAGATTGAAGAGAAGTTTTGCCAGCCTACTGAGTTATTGCTTGACAGTGAAATCCCATAGAGTGCATCAAACTCGATGTTGTTAGTTCTCAGGATATCGTGGCGATCCCATCCGAAATATCAGAAATATTATATAAAATCTGTGGCAGATTGAAGAGAAGTTTTGCCAGCCTACTGAGTTATTGCTTGACGGTGAAATCCCATAGAGTGCATCAAACTCGATGTTGTTAGTTCTCATGATATCGTGGCCGCTCCCATCAGAAATATTATATAAAATTTGTGGCAGATTGAAAGAGAAGTTTTGCCAGCCTACTGAGTTTATTGCTTGACAGTGAAATCCCATAGAGTGCATCAAACTCGATGTTGTTAGTTCTCAGGATATCGTGGCGCTCCCATCAGAAATATTATATAAAATCTGTGGCAGATTGAAGAGAAGTTTTGCCAGCCTACTGAGTTATTGCTTGACGGTATGTGAAATCCCATAGAGTGCATCAAACTCGATGTTGTTAGTTCTCATGATATCGTGGCGCTCCCATCAGAAATATTATATAAAATCTGTGGCAGATTGAAGAGAAGTTTTGCCAGCCTACTGAGTTATTGCTTGACGGTGAAATCCCATAGAGTGCATCAAACTCGATGTTGTTAGTTCTCAAGATATCGTGGCGATCCCATCCGAAATATCAGAAATATTATATAAAATCTGTGGCAGATTGAAGATAAGTTTTGCCAGCCTACTGAGTTTATTGCTTGACAGTGAAATCCCATAGAGTGGCATCAAACTCGATGTTGTTAGTTCTCAGGATATCGTGGCGATCCCATCCGAAACATCAGAAATATTATATAAAATCTGTGGCAGATTGAAGAGAAGTTTTGCCAGCCTACTGAGTTATTGCTTGACGGTGAAATCCCCATAGAGTGCATCAAACTCGATGTTGTTAGTTCTCATGATATCGTGGCGCTCCCATCAGAAATATTATATAAAATCTGTGGCAGATTGAAGAGAAGTTTTGCCAGCCTACTGAGTTATTGCTTGACAGTGAAATCCCATAGAGTGCAATCAAACTCGATGTTGTTAGTTCTCAGGATATCGTGGCGATCCCATCCGAAAATATCAGAAATAATTATATAAAATCTGTGGCAGATTGAAGAGAAGTTTTGCCAGCCTACTGAGTTTATTGCTTGACGGTGAAATCCCATAGAGTGCATCAAACTCGATGTTGTTAGTTTTCTCATGATATCGTGGCGCTCCCATCAGAAATATTAATATAATATCTGTGGCAGATTGAAGAGAAGTTTTGCCAGCCTACTGAGTTATTGCTTGACGGTGAAATCCCATAGAGTGCATCAAACTCGATGTTGTTAGTTCTCATGATATCGTGGCGCTCCCCATCAGAAATATTATATAAAATCTGTGGCAGATTGAAGAGAAGTTTTGCCAGCCTACTGAGTTATTGCTTGACACGGTGAAAAATCCCATAGAGTGCATCAAACTCGATGTTGTTAGTTCTCAAGATATCGTGGCGATCCCATCCGAAATATCAGAAATATTATATAAAATCTGTGGCAGATTGAAGAGAAGGTTTTGCCAGCCTACTGAGTTATTGCTTGACAGTGAAATCCCATAGAGTGCATCAAACTCGATGTTGTTAGTTCTCATGATATCGTGGCGCTCCCATCAGAAATATTATATAAAATCTGTGGCAGATTGAAGAGAAGTTTTGCCAGCCTACATGAGTTATTGCTTGACAGTGAAATCCCATAGAGTGCATCAAACTCGATGTTGTTAGTTCTCAGGATATCGTGGCGATCCCATCCGAAACATCAGAAACATTATATAAAATCTGTGGCAGATTGAAGAGAAGTTTTGCCAGCCTACTGAGTTATTTCTTGACGGTGAAATCCCATAGAGTGCATCAAACTCGATGTTGTTAGTTCTCATGATATCGTGCCGCTCCCATCAGAAATATTATATAAAATCTGTGGCAGATTGAAGAGAAGGTTTTGCCAGCCTACTGAGTTATTGCTTGACAGTGAAATCCCATAGAGTGCATCAAACTCGATGTTGTTAGTTCTCAGGATATCGTGGCGCTCCCATCAGAAATATTATATATAAAATCTGTGGCAGATTTGAAGAGAAGTTTTGCCAGCCTACTGAGTTATAAGCCCCATTTCTGAGTGGCGCTCCCATCAGAAATATTATAATAAAATCTGTGGCAGATTGAAGAGAAGTTTTGCCAGCCTACTGAGGTTATTGCTTGACAGTGAAATCCCATAGAGTGCATCAAACTCGATGTTTGTTAGTTCTCAGGATATCGTGGCGATCCCATCCGAAACATCAGAAATATTATATAAAATCTGTGGCAGATTGAAGAGAAGTTTTGCCAGCCTACTGAGTTATTGCTTGACGGTGAAATCCATAGAGTGCATCAAACTCGATGTTGTTAGTTCTCATGATATCGTGGCGCTCCCCATCAGAAATATAATTATATAAAATCTGTGGCAGATTGAAGAGAAGTTTTGCCAGCCTACTGAGTTATTGCTTGACAGTGAAATCCCATAGAGTGCATCAAACTCGATGTTGTTAGTTCTCAGGATATCGTGGCGATCCCATCCGAAATATCAGAAAATATTATATAAAATCTGTGGCAGATTGAAGAGAAGTTTTGCCAGCCTACTGAAGTTATTGCTTGACGGTGAAAATCCCATAGAGTGCATCAAAACTCGATGTTGTTTAGTTCTCATGATATCGTGGCGCTCCCATCAGAAATATTATATAATATCTGTGGCAGATTGAAGAGAAGTTTTGCCAGCCTACTGAGTTATTGCTTGACGGTGAAATCCCATAGAGTGCATCAAACTCGATGTTGTTAGTTCTCATGATATCGTGGCGCTCCCATCAGAAATAATTATATAAAATCTGTGGCAGATTGAAGAGAAGTTTTGCCAGCCTACTGAGTTATTGCTTGACGGTGAAATCCCATAGAGTGCATCAAACTCGATGTTGTTAGTTTCTCAAGATATCGTGGCGATCCCACTCTCCGAAATATCAGAAATATTATATAAAATCTGTGGCAGATTGAAGATAAGTTTTGCCACCTACTGAGTTATTGCTTGACGGTGAAATCCCATAGAGTGCATCAAACTCGATGTTGTTAGTTCTCAAGATATCGTGGCGATCACCATCCGAAATATCAGAAATATATATAAAAAAATTTGTGGCAGATTGAAGAGAAGTTTTGCCAGCCTACTGAGTTATTGCTTGACAGTGAAATCCCATAGAGTGCATCAAACTCGATGTTGTTAGTTCTCAAGATATCTGGCGATCCCATCCGAAATATCAGAAATATTATATAAAATCTGTAGCAGATTGAAGAGAAGTTTTGCCAGCCTACTGAGTTATTGCTTGACGGTGAAATCCCATAGAGTGCATCAAACTCGATGTTGTTAGTTTCTCAAGATATCGTGGCGATCCCATCCGAAATATCAAAATATTATATAAAATCTGTGGCAGATTGAAGAGAAGTTTTGCCAGCCTACTGAGTTATTGCTTGACAGTGAAATCCCATAAATGTGCATCAAACTCGATGTTGTTAGTTCTCATGATATCGTGGCGCTCCCATCAGAAATATTATATAAAATCTGTGGCAGATTGAAGAGAAGTTTTGCCAGCCTACTGAGTTATTGCTTGACAGTGAAATCCCATAGAGTGCATCAAACTCGATGTTGTTAGTTCTCAAGATATCGTGGCGATCCCATCCGAAATATCAGAAATATTATATAAAATCTGTGGCAGATTGAAGAGAAGTTTTGCCAGCCTACTGAGTTATTGCTTGACGGTGAAATCCCATAGAGTGCATCAAACTCGATGTTGTTAGTTCTCAGGATATCGTGGCGATCCCATCCGAAATATCAGAAATATTATATAAAATCTGTGGCAGATTGAAGAGAAGTTTTGCCAGCCTACTGAGTTATTGCTTGACGGTGAAATCCCATAGAGTGCATCAAACTCGATGTTGTTAGTTCTCATGATATCGTGGCGATCCCATCCGAAATATCAGAAATATTATATAAAATCTGTGGCAGATTGAAGAGAAGTTTTGCCAGCCTACTGAGTTATTGCTTGACGGTGAAATCCCATAGAGTGCATCAAACTCGATGTTGTTAGTTCTCATGATATCGTGGCGATCCCATCCGAAATATCAGAAATATTATATAAAATCTGTGGCAGATTGAAGAGAAGTTTTGCCAGCCTACTGAGTTATTGCTTGACAGTGAAATCCCATAGAGTGCATCAAACTCGATGTTGTTAGTTCTCAGGATATCGTGGCGATCCCATCCGAAATATCAGAAATATTATATAAAATCTGTGGCAGATTGAAGAGAAGTTTTGCCAGCCTACTGAGTTATTGCTTGACAGTGAAATCCCATAGAGTGCATCAAACTCGATGTTGTTAGTTCTCAAGATATCGTGGCGATCCCATCCGAAATATCAGAAATATTGTAGCCTATATTTTTTTTATAAATAAAGTATACATTTCATTGTTTTAAAGTACAACACTATGTATACTGTTATTTTATCTTCTGTTTATGTACTACAAGTTTGGAATGACTAACTGACCACCTGGAATTCCAAAAGATACCCCTATTGAAGTGTTGTAATTTTATCTCAACTAAAAATTAAAAATAATATTCGTATATTTTAGCGGACGTCAAGAAACCTCCTTGTAATGTTGTTATGCTAAACATAGGCCTACATTTAAACGCGAAATATAAATAAGGACCCAATAGCGTTTGTAGCGTTTGACCCTTAAGATGCCCGTACATTAGATTTGTTGGAGCGTCCGCGTCCCATCAAACACTCCCTAACATTGGTTCTCATGGTGATTATCAGGGTTAAAGACTTACTTGACCATACACTGTGATCTTAGTAACAGTTGTAATATCACAAATATGTATGTTCTTATATATTTGTAAATTAATATAACTGACATTAACTTCGTTTGTAACAATGTTTTCTACGTCAAATAATAAATATTGCTACTTGAAAGGGTTACATGATCTGCTGTTGTACATTAAGTACTTGTGGCTTCAAAGCTTGACCTTTTATTTGCCAAGGTTGACGATCATATTAAATTAACTCATTGTATTTTTGTAAAATTAATATCAAGAAGATGTTAGTACATGCTCAGTTTGTATTAACTGTATATAATGTCAATGTGAATCCTACTTAAAACTGTTCACCCTTATAATACATATTTTTGTATGGGTTTAACGTTTGTATGGGTCTACGCCGTATCGATTCACAAGGGACAGCAGCGAGATAAATAGGCTCGTTATCCATCAAGAGAAACGAGATTCACCGAGGTTGACTGATGGAAAGGGATAATGCAAAATGTGATGAGAAGTAGCGAAGTTTTCCTTGTAATTTATCACTTGTCAAAGTACAAAACGAATAGTAAACACTTGGCTCCGTATAAACTTGCGCATTAATGTAGCAAGTCGCATTTTCCTTAGTAAATAAGTGTGTACGGTTTAAAATCGAAGGAATATTGAACTAATTATATATAGTCTTGTAATAAAAATGTCCATCGATCTTGTAACATCAAACACGTGTAGACAGATCTACGAAATAGAACTTTTCCGAAGGTAAACGTAGCTCCCTACACCTGTCTAACGAGCTACATTCCAAATGCATTTGAATTAGTAAAAGAAATTCCAACAGATGGTGCCACGGACTATGCGCCACCCACTGCCATACTCAGACAGATATCAACTTAAATGTCTGGCACATGTCTCATTAAATATGTTTATGCCACGGCACGTTGCCCATTGCGCCACCCACTGCCATACTCAGACAGATATCAACTTAAATGTCTGGCACATGTCTCATTAAATATGTTTATGCCACGGCACGTTGCCCATTGCGCCACCCACTGCCATACTCAGACAGATATCAACTTAAATGTCTGGCACATGTCTCATTAAATATGTTTATGCCACGGCACGTTGCCCATTGCGCCACCCACTGCCATACTCAGACAGATATCAACTTAAATGTCTGGCACATGTATCATTAAATATGTTTATAACACGGCACGTTGCCCAACTGCCATGGCCACCCTTGCCATACTCAGACAGATATCAACTTAAATGTCTGGCACATGTATCATTAAATATGTTTATGCCACGGCACGTTGCCCATTGCGCCACCTACTGCCATACTCAGACAGATATCAACTTAAATGTCTGGCACATGTATCATTAAATATGTTTATAACACGGCACGTTGCCCATTGCGCCACCTACTGCCATACTCAGACAGATATCAACTTAAATGTCTGGCACATGTATCATTAAATATGTTTATAACACGGCACGTTGCCCATTGCGCCACCTACTGCCATACTCAGACAGATATCAACATAAATGTCTGGCACATGTATCATTAAATATGTTTATAACACGGCACGTTGCCCATTGCGCCACCTACTGCCATACTCAGACAGATATCAACTTAAATGTCTGGCACATGTATCATTAAATATGTTTATAACACGGCACGTTGCCCATTGCGCCACCTACTGCCATACTCAGACAGATATCAACTTAAATGTCTGGCACATGTCTCATTAAATATGTTTATAACACGGCACGTTGCCCATTGCGCCACCTACTGCCATACTCAGACAGATATCAACTTAAATGTCTGGCACATGTATCATTAAATATGTTTATGACACGGCACGTTGCCCATTGCGCCACCTACTGCCATACTCAGACAGATATCAACTTAAATGTCTGGCACATGTATCATTAAGTATGTTTATAACACGGCACGTTGCCCATTGCGCCACCTACTGCCATACTCAGACAGATATCAACTTAAATGTCTGGCACATGTATCATTAAGTATGTTTATAACACGGCACGTTGCCCATTGCGCCACCTACTGCCATACTCAGACAGATATCAACTTAAATGTCTGGCACATGTATCATTAAATATGTTATAACACGGCACGTTGCCCATTGCGCCACCTACTGCCATACTCAGACAGATATCAACATAAATGTCTGGCACATGTATCATTAAATATGTTTATAACACGGCACGTTGCCCATTGCGCCACCTACTGCCATACTCAGACAGATATCAACTTAAATGTCTGGCACATGTATCATTAAATATGTTTATAACACGGCACGTTGCCCATTGCGCCACCCACTGCCATACTCAGACAGATATCAACTTAAATGTCTGGCACATGTCTCATTAAATATGTTTATGACACGGCACGTTGCCCATTGCGCCACCCACTGCCATACTCAGACAGATATCAACTTAAATGTCTGGCACATGTATCATTAAATATGTTTATGACACGGCACGTTGCCCATTGCGCCACCTACTGCCATACTCAGACAGATATCAACTTAAATGTCTGGCACATGTATCATTAAATATGTTTATGACACGGCACGTTGCCCATTGCGCCACCCACTGCCATACTCAGACAGATATCAACTTAAATGTCTGGCACATGTATCATTAAATATGTTTATGACACGGCACGTTGCCCATTGCGCCACCCACTGCCATACTCAGACAGATATCAACTTAAATGTCTGGCACATGTATCATTAAATATGTTTATGACACGGCACGTTGCCCATTGCGCCACCTACTGCCATACTCAGACAGATATCAACTTAAATGTCTGGCACATGTATCATTAAATATGTTTATGCCACGGCACGTTGCCCATTAAATAAGGTAATAACATGACACTTTCCACATGTTACCCTTCACTGTATTGTTTCTCTTAATTTGTTCTAGATGCATGTATAATTTGTTGGTGTATTTGTATAACTTTTGCTTTTTTCATAATAAAACTTGTGAATGTATACTATATATACTTGTCTATACCACCATAAAAACTCTGTTATTTCAAAACTTGATCTATGGCACTTAGCGCGTTATATATTATTCCATATTCTATAAAACTCCTTCTACAAAGTTGTTTTACACATTACAGGGTCACGGATTTTGTAAGCGGTCGAGTAGGATTACATAATCGAATTACTCGATTGAAATTGAAATACTTGAATTTCGTCATCGGCTCAATTTAGTCGATATCCTTTCCTGATTATAGTCCAAATATAGTTTAAGTTTCATTCAGCAGGTTTTTGACAGAAGAACGCAATTATGGCCTTCCACAGTATAGAGGATAAAGAACAAAATAGTCGCCATTGTAAATTAATCAGCAGTCATGCACAGTGTTTTGGGTTAGGAGATTTTTTACAATATGGCTAGTGGAAACACCGAATAAAAGTTATTTGATACATAGGAAAGTAAAGAAATATAGGAAAGGCGAAATAGTGATCCCTTTTTACCCCTCACTCTTTTGATAGTGAATGTAACATTGACCGTGCACACAGTGCCTCCAGTTTTAATTTATGAAGTTCTGATTCACTTAAGCGGTCAAGATGGAGCGCTTGAAAACACGACGTTATATGTATCAACGATACTTGTACATAACCAGCTTTGATAACCGGGTGAATGGATAATTCGCTGCATCCGTATCTCTTAATGTTTTCATTTCACTCTTCATTTTTTTATGTTGTCGCATTTTCAGACCAAATCGAACTTACGACTATCAAATACACTAATATGAAACTTGACAACATCCTCATGTTCTAACCGAAGTGACTGACAATGACAACTTTCAATCACGTGAATACAGAACGACACGCCCCTACATTCATCCTAGAATATAGAGTTAACCTGTAGATTTACTAGTTATTTTGGATATTGGGTTAATATATTTATTACATATTTAGTTATTGCCAGTACTATACAGGGCATCCATATTCACTCTGAACATGATTTATTTACATTGTATTCTAACAAGAATACACTTTCCTCAATAAATACTTGATTCATTACTATCAATATATTTATTTGTTTTCAATTTAAAGCGCACTATCGGGTCACAATATCACGTGTATGGCTCTTAAATGAATGTATGGCCCTTAATCTCTCAAAACAGTAGTAGCGTACCCCTCCTCTTCACCACCGCTGCTTATTTACTAACATGCAATCAGGTCAATAAATGTGCCCTTGGGTCAAAGGCAATATCCTGAGTTCCCCCCTCCCCCCCTACTGCTCCAACATGCCCTGTTTGTTACTTCATTTTGCTCGTGGAGTCTAAAAATAGGCAAGTCCCCCGCACTTTAATTGCATTAGTGAAATACTCAATTAAATTCAACAAGGATAAGATTTATGGTTTTTTAATTACCAATTAAAACTACAAATTTTGTTTTAAGTCACACACAATTAAAACAATTCAATTGCATTAAAATAGAGGCTAGGTTCTGTAGAAGTGTGGATTTCTGATTGGTCCTCTTCAGATTTGTGCACTACAAATTATGTCTTGGTAAATGGCTCAACCGTACCCTTACAAAAAAACTCTATCGGAGGTATTCGAGCATTACTGTTTATTTTCTTGAGAGTTTGAAGCGCAATAAGCGATCACATTTAAGGGTTAGATAGATGTATCCTGCAACAATCTTTTTAAGCTTGTGTTTGGGAGATTAATCTTCAGTTGTATTTTCTTCAATGACCTAGCTATTATGATCAAGATGGTTCTAATCCTTCTCGAAGTTGCTGTGACGAATCATAGTTTTATGTAGGTTTTAAGTAGGCTTTAATAATGAAATTATAGAAGATCTTTCGCGAAGAATCTTGTATGGTATGGAAAGAAATTAACAATTGCTTTTGTCTTAACAAGACTCCTGTTAAGATGATATTCATAGAAAGCAGCTCATAGTGAAATTTGTATGTAATTTTCTCTTGTCTTATTCTTTTGTGTTTATTTATGTCCATGATGAGGAATAGTTTAGTTAAGGTTTACTTTTGTCAAAACTTATCTATTTTAAACAGGTTTATAATGCCCTTCTGTAGGACCTCCGATTAATTTTATCGTTATTACTATTGCAATGTTTATACGTGGTGCCAGACATGCCATGTATGCTATAGCATTCCTATATCGCCTTAATACAGAGACTTGTTTGCGGCTATTCTTCTGAAACCTATTTGTCTGAAATAGCCCAAATATTTGAACGATGAGAGAACGAATGTAATGACACTAAAATTTTGTTTCACAGAAATACATATAAGGCAGTTAAATTCATTTGAAAACAAAAATACTGTATTAAGCTAATTACATTTTAAAGTGAGCCAAAATTCATCACGTTATTTGATCTGCTGCTGTATTATGGTTGGTGCTATTTTATGGTTCAGCAATGTGCACCCAAGAAAATTCTACGTCAATTTAACAGTGCAAGAAACGACTATTCCGTTTGGTCAGAGAGTGGACTCTCTTGATCTTCTTTGATCATATCATCTCTCCTCTGTAAGGCACAAGGAAGCTCTCTGATGAAGTGATAAGTTTCATAGAATGCACCCGCATTCATGAATCATCTCTTTGTGATAAACCTTTTCCCACGTACAAGTCGATTGAAGACAAGGATTTTGCTGCAAGTTTAGAATTACGCGTCTAATGCAACTTACACTGATTGGGATTAGTTTTAATGGGCAGTTGATGATTACTTGGAACATTGATTGTTTCCTAAGTTCGTTAATATAATCCGTACTTAACAATTTAACACTCCGTGAGTATTGATTGGGCGCGCTGGTAACCACAATTCTGACTGCTGTCAACTCACCTTACTCATATTAATGGGATGGGTGGATTAATTACCTGACCCCATGCAGCCCTTGCAGCTCTCGGGTTCATCTTCTGTCGTCTACTAAACAGTTCGTATACATGTCACGGAGAAACTAGGAAGTTGAGATTTTCAAGAGTAGTCAAGAGTCCGAGAACTCCTGACAACCGTCGATAACTCCAGAGGCAAATTGTATTTATTTATCTCAACTTGTAGTGCCGTAACTATACAGTACTAACAATACACTCATGAAAATGTTAAAGGATGATCTATACAGTTTTGTGTTAGGACGTGTACGAGTAGTAGGAAATTATTTTGGAGCCACTCCACTTCAGTAAGTTGATGATGTTCTATCGAAATCTCGGGCCAGTCAACTCCTGAGACATCCAACGTTTGAATTCTCGATATTAGTTCGATATTTCTAAGACTCTTGTGTCATTGTGTGTCAACCAATAACTGATTTTAGGTACGCTCTATTCCAAGAAAATATAGGTCTTACCGCGTCTTGTAGCATTTCAAATTTTATTACTCGTCTCCGTATTCACGATTACAATCCCATATTCAACGTTTGAAACATTTAAATAAATAATTAATATAACGAAATGCGGTATCATTGTGTTTTTCAGAGGCGTTGGAGAACAATCACTTTATCGGTAAAATGTCCTGGCCATTTTGTACATTTTTCATGTAAATAGTTATGGTAATGCTAACATTCACGAACACGTGTATCTGGCATTTCTTGCGAACTCACTAATAATCAGTAAGCCTAAGCTATTGGTTAACTAAGTATAATCAACAATTTATAAAATATTAATTAGTAATGCATAGATGCATAGGTTTCTTGATTTTGATAGTTAATGACAATTTGGCTAAGGTGAGTTAAATCGCCCATTCAAATGGCAACATTTGAAGAGTAACAAAATTACAAAAGTCTCGAAATCCACTAACGCTGCTTAATGTTATATTTCAAAGTATTGACAAATATGTTTATTACCAAAGCTTGCAGAAACACTCCCAATTATACTGGACATTGTTGAACGACCGAATGAAGTCGTTTGATGTACTGTAAACTGCACTTCCATCATCCTGGTGTAAAAGTCTGATTGATGCTCTGTGCAATCATTATAGTCGACAATGTTCATAATGCAAAGCTCAGTTCAACTAACAGTGTTGCCAGTTATTTTGTGATGAATGATTATAAAACTGAGAAAGAATGTATTCATAATTTTAACATTTATAAAGAACGATTGTAAATATCTTTTATGCCATCAACGATACGAATTCTGCTTGGTGACGTCAGCAGTTCGTGCACCAAACTCCAAAAAAATGGATTTAGATAAGATTTGGAAAGTGCAATGTTACTGATTCCTCTGTGTATTCAGTATTATCCTAACAGTAACTCGTTCGAACGTTGCTGTTGGATTGTGATCAGTTGTAATTTTCCCTTCCTTAAGTTCTGAAAATATGGATATTTTTGCTCTGGTTCAAAACACATTTCGATCCGCAGTTTAGTATTATATTGATCTAGGGATATTGATGCAGGCTAAAGTCTGAAATCAAATCTCCATCTATTCCTTTTTATATGACTGTCTAAAACTTAATTTTGAAAATTAAGTTCTTTCTGAAAACCAACATTCTTTCTTAATTACGAGTATTTCGCGCAACTGTAGGACAGTTTAATTATGTACGTAAATGTGGGATGTGTTATGAGTCTATCGTGGGCAGTTGGAAACATCCACAAACACTGTTTGATTACACCGTAAACAATTATTGATACAAAATACAATTATTACACCGTGTTGACTTCAGCGTAAATATCGTTGGTATTTGTTTGGGCTGTAACATCCACGAATAACTTGCAACATAAAATCGAGTTTTCATCTATTAACATCCATATTTGGTTTGAGAGTTTTGATTATAATTGAGTTCGTTTGGTTGTATGTAACTAATAATAATTCTCAAAGCGGTTTTGAACATAAGTAAACAGAATAGACATCGTTACAGTTTCGTTTTAGCATTTAAAGCATTTCTACAATTTGTTTAAGTTATTAAAAAAATATATATTCTTAAATTGTCGTCGTTCCATGTTTTATTGGTTTTTTAGAGTATCAGTTCCGATTAAACGTTTTTTACGTTTAAAAAGTTCAAAAATTTAACATTTCAATTCTTGCTTTTATGAAATGGCAATCTTCATATGAGGATTTTGTTCAGCACTTCAGTATTTATTCTTCACTGACTGGTGTTCTAGAAAATGTTTAAATAACAACATATTGAGCGAAGTGGCCCGAATTGGCTGTCTTCAGAAACTAAATTTGTGTGGTAATCTGTCATTCCTCGGTCCAACTCAAAACAGTGGTTTTCAAAATTTCAAGACACTGCTGAGGCAAGATATAAGTTCGGTCTAAATTGGTAATATTAAGTTGCAAATCATATTAGAATCAGTAGTTCGGTTTAGAACGCTTAAGAGATATTACATTTCACATATCAATATTACAATTTTAGAGATCGTAAGAACAGTTAGGTGATCTATACTTACACTCGTATAATCGGTACACAGAAAACAGTAAGTTTCCTTTACAAATCGATAACCTATTTAGAAGAGTAAGTTTTTAGGTCCAAATCAATTTTGAGCAGTGGAAGTTCATTTTTATTAAATAACTTCTGTAAAAGGATCTGTTTGGTTGGATTTGAATTGATGCACAACCTGTGAACTGTAAGCACCACTTGTTTTTATCCAAATATCCAACTGTGTATCGTTAAATTCAATTATTGTTTATTTTAAAACATTTTCAAGTTATGATAATTTATAGTTAAATACGTTTTATAAACCAATTTATTGATGGAATCCTCCTATAAATGTCAATTAGCACTACTATTCTTTAACGTACACAAGTGTGATGAAACATCGTATAGTCAATCAACCCTCTGTTGTAAGGGTAGACAAGATCTCCCCTCCCGCCGTAATCACCCCCCCCCGCCCACACACATACTGTATACAGTCGCAACGTCCTGGTGTGAAATCGCAAATCGTCTGGCTTCGTCTCCAAGCCCCTAAAATGAGATTTATTCCCTCATTGTTGCCGTTGCCAACCGTTTCTTGTCTGTTAGCAATATCTTGCACCCCCTGCTCCCCCGCCTTCTCCTGTCATCATTTCTCTCTTACATCCGTGACGCACACTAGGGGAGCTATAACAGAGAAAACAATTACCGCGAAGTACTTTGTAGATAGTTAAAAATTAATTACTCTTTTACATTTATATGGCGTTTAAATAAGAAATCTACTTAGTGTTAAAAGATAGGACTCAAGATTATCGCTTCCCTCCCATCCTACCTATTGTTAGAGAAAATAAGAAATTCTTATGACAGGGGAACATAGGCAACATTATTATTAAAGGCGAGTTACGAGGCGAGTAGTTATACTCATATATTTACAGTTTAGACAGAATCGATAATTTGATTATTCTGTTAGAATCTCCTTATAAAAATGTTAGTATGATTGTGCGATTATCGAGTTCAGCTCCATTTCACCTTCCGCTTAGAGCAGTGTCTGAAATCTGACGGTGTTTCAGACTTGACTCATGGAATCTGGAGTCCAAATCCGTCTGCAGGGATCCAAAAAGTCAGTGACGCAGAAGCTCAGACCGAACTGAGAGCTGAAATTTGTTTAATTTATATTAAAAGTGTACTATTACTTAGTTCTTTTGAAAATGAGTTATTATATAAGTATTATCATAATAATTCAATTCCGTAAAAAAATACTTAAGACAAGCAAACTTACTTTGATTAACTTGGGAATTAGTGATACGACAATACTTGCAGACGGCGTTTCGTGATCTTCAGTATGCAAAAGTTTTAAGAGTGTATTAAACTTATCTTACGCTTGTTTGTGGTAGATCTAATGGTGTTGTAATATTTTGTTTACAATTGCTACATCATAATATGATAACAATAGGGGTCTGAAATCTAGTGTTTTGACTACTGTGCCAAGTTTGATGACAATGTTTTAGGTACCGCTATTCTAATTTGATATTTTAAAAACATCAAATGCTTGGTCTTAACACACAATCAACAAATTGTGTAATTGTTGAGTTACAATTTGTTGTTGTAACTCAACTTAGCTATACCAGATTTACTCTTCACTGAAGCTTGGTATAACATCTAAACAAAACATGTTTCTATGATAAAAAGTTAAGCTCAAGCTTCCTCGGACGTGTTGGATAGATAGTCCGCTGTTTGTGTGTTGTGTACGTGACCAAGAGGTACAACATTTTAGTATCAAAAATCCAGTTTTCACGGAAGGACGACATTGTGCATTTTGTTAATGTTACACAAGGAAGGGCACTGTTTTCGGCTGAAAGTGACACATGAGTAGTGATTAGAATATATAAATGTAGAGAAAGAACCAGTTTCTAGTGAAAGGTTGTTTTTCTGCATAAATGTGTGTTGGTAAAAAGAAAATAATCATTGTTGTTTGTTTTCAGGCATGGAGGCGCTAGAGACAAGCATAAACTACTGGGAGGACGCGCTGGCCGTGTACACTAGCCGCGGAAGCGGGGGGACCTTGGCTCTAACCAGCGAGGATGAGGCGGAGTTCTCTCGAGAGCTGCAGAAACTGGTGGAGGCCGCCTACAACCTACAGGAGCAGTGCGAACTGTTGTTCCTGGATCAGGTGAGGGAACTTACTAGGTCATGTCATCTACGTTAATCTTCAGCTGTTGTCCCTTTATCAGGTAGGAAATTTTTTTTTCTGAGCGACCTAATTTTTTGGCAGTGCGAGCTATTTGTTCAAATAGAGATTTTTTCAAATAGAGATACTAGTAGAAATCAATATAATTATCTAGAGTTATTCCTACGGATAGTACGGACTGTGGTAATTTAAGGGGGTTCGGTATGCCCTATCCTTCCCATGTTAATTTGGCCAATTTTATGTACCTTTTTCTCAGAAACCTTTAAAGCTATCATCATCAAACTTTAGGACACTACTATTTAGACCTTTGTTAACATTTAGTGCGGAACAAAGTTAAAAAAAAAAAGTTTTTATTTAATTTGTTGTAAATAAAAAATTTATTAATTTTTTGTAAAATAATTTATAATTATAATTTTTTTAATAAAAATTTAAAATAGATTTTTATAATGTCTTCCGCTCTAAATGTTAACAAAGGTCTAAATAGTAGTGTCCTAAAGTTTGATGATGATAGCTTTAAAGGTTTCTGAGAAAAAGGTACATAAAATTGGCCAAATTAACATGGGAAGGATAGGGCATACCGAACCCCCTTAAATAATTAGGTCTAAGATCAGGTGTAGATTTCTTGAACAGAGCGACATGTTTCTACTGGATGACTTATGATAATAAATACGTAAGTTTTAGTACATGAGCTGTTGTTCTACATAGATAAAAACCCATTATCTTCAAAACCAGTGAAAACTGTTGGTCTCGGACCAAGCTATGAAGGTAGGTCTACTTGAGTTACTGAGTAAAGTAATTTGTATTTCAGGTCAATGTGCTGTAGCAGTGACAGAATGTATTTCCGTACCAGTTAGAAGAGTAATGCAATTCATGAGGGTATTGGTCCAAGCACCAATCATTGTGGAACATTAATTTAAAGGAGCATGAGATTGCTAATTAGATGGCTCTAATTCTTGAATAGTATGTGATAACCACTATCAATATAAAGTGCCACGCAGTTTTCTTAGGCAGAAGCTTAGGTGTTTTATGAAGAACTGATCATAATAACATGAATTAATTTTAAATTTTGTTGTTGGATTGAGTTCGTGGTCTTGGATACGACAGAATGTCCAAGAAACTAATACAGTAAATACCGTGGTATTGAGGGTGCAATCGAAACGGGAATATCTTGTGGGGCTGCAGTAATAAGTGCCCTTTCAGGTATGTATACGTTACAGTTACAATTTTGGACAATTCGTTTCTTGGTTTCAGGCACTAAATATTGGTGGATAATTCTTGTGCACATTGGGGATAGTACTTTCTTTGGTGTTGTAGTTTAGGATGAATAAGCTTTTACTAGTACCAAGTAGTGTCATCAAGATATTGTAAAATCATTTTATTACACAGAAAGTTTTGAAGTACGGTAATAACTTAAAGTGCGGGTATATGGGATTTTGTTGTGCAGAAAGGATCAGCGTTACCATGTCTGCTGTTAGCTCTCCGAAAAACTAACCTTTTCTACAAAATATGTAAATGAGTTTAAAATATTATTTGATAGCTCTCTCAGGCATTTAGGCTGGCCCTCCTCCTGAGTACTATTTTGTTAGAGATATGGGACCATCGTGAAGGGTGTGTTTTGCTCGTCGACATCTCCGAAGGTGCTGCGGTATCCAGTACTGATGACTCGCACAAATACTTTCTATTCTTGTTCAAACGATCATAAAGATTGTTTTCTTTGTTTGGTAACGTTTTTACCTCCTGAGTACTATTTTGTTAGAGATAGGGACCATCGTGAAGGATGTGTTTTGCTCGTCGACATCTCCGAAGGTGCTGCGGTATCCAGTACTGATGACTCGCACAAATACTTTCTATTCTTGTTCAAACGATCATAAAGATTGTTTTCTTTGTTTGGTAACGTTTTTACCTCCTGAGTACTATTTTGTTAGTGATATGGACCATCGTGAAGGATGTGTTTTGCTCGTCGACATCTCCGAAGGTGCTGCGGTATCCAGTACTGATGACTCGCACAAATACTTTCTATTCTTGTTCAAACGATCATAAAGATTGTTTTCTTTGTTTGGTAACGTTTTTAGTTTAATTTTTGCGGGCATCTAATAAAATAAGTTACCATCAGAGTATACTTAGTTGTGTAAGTACTTCAACCATATTTTTTTCTATCCCCAAGTGACACCACATTGTATTGGGAATCTATGTCCATTGCTTTTTAATTATTAGCTCAAAAGGCAGTTGTTACTGATACTGACATCATATAGGCTAAGTAGACCTAAAAAAGTGGCGCAAAATCTTTTTTACACGCACCAGGTACATATACTGCACTGATAAGAAACATTTGATAGAGGTACTGGAATAAAAAAAACTGTTAATTCATTCCTGGAAATCAAGAAATGGAGAAAGTATTTGAAGTAAAGTTGTCTGTGAAAAGGATTGTGTACTCTTTAAAAACGTTTGCTCTAGTTTATTAGCCTTCATACACTTCTAAAATCATTCTAACTGAATTAACATCTTAATGTTAGTATAAGTAAGTAAAGATTAATCAACTACAGTAAACTTTAATAATAACAATAGTAAAAGTTGTAAAATAATCCTAAGTGAATGAACATCTAGATGTGTATATAAATTGTGCATGATGTTGCCAGAGGTCAGTCCTGTTCCGTGCGGAGAGTTCAGTTCGCGGCGCGGAGTCGGAACACAGGTCCGGGGACTACTCCTCTCCCGAGTCCTTTGTCTCTGCTCAGGATCAGGTAAGTTGATTAACGACATTGTTGGTAGTAGTGTTTTCATTTGTAAGGATTACATTTTTGCTATGTACGTATTTAATATCTGACGGCTGCTGGATCTCCATACTAGTAGTTTTGCTGATAATATGTCAACCCTCATATTACAATATCTAATCTGTTTAAAGACTCTCAATTGGAAAAATTTTTAAACTAGCAGACTTTTGATTTATGGAGTTTCGTGAAAATGAAACCTTGGTTTTAAAAGGCCTCGGCCTTTTCCAATAATAAATATTGGAAAAGTTTTGTTTCAACAACAACTACTAGTTGTGATCTGTTTGCTTGTTGCAATGAAGATTACATTTTATCATGAAAAAAGCCTACAGAAGTATACAATACGAATGGATCAAAACTTGCGTAAAATATGAATTATTTAAAGTATTTTGAAAAATGTAGTTGACAATAAAATACATGCAACTAATTTGGTATTGATTGCATGAAATCGAGTGAACCAGAATAACGACCTCTAAATTTTTGTGTTCCTTTTTAAATTTATAATATAATGTATTTTCAATTTTAAACCATAAACCATCTTAAAAAACTGTATATTTAGATTCATTCTAAACAGATTTGACAACATTCTCAACAGCTCGTATACAGATTTGTATCAGATTTAAACTGTATTTTTATAGTTGTAACTATACATTTGTAGTTAGCCTGTTAAAGTATTATTTAAGTATGCATCAAATTCATATTTCACAGATTTTATAATTATTACAAACAGGTTTGACCTGAATTTGAAAATGTTAATATTGGTATTAAATAAATTTGATAACAATCTCATCAGACTTTATATTCATTCTAAATATATTTTACAACATCCCCAAAAGATTTTACATTCATTTTTAATATATTTTAGATTGGTTTCCAACATATTTAAACTAGATCTAAAAAAGAAGCTACATTTACAAGAATTTTCTTAAATTTTAATGACTTTAAATTTGTTGAATTGGAATGTTTTAAAAATGGTTTATGTTTTTTTTTTATTTCAATTCTTTGATTTTCAGAACACATTAAGAATATATTAAATCCCTTAAAAACTGTTTGGCTACTAGTTAAACGAAATTGATCATTGTATTTGAAATGGTTGTTGTATTTTAGACTGTATTTTCCATTGTATTTTTTTTTAAGATTTTCTCTTTACTTTTGTATATTTGTTTACGTTTAATTAGGCAGTAATTTGGACGATATTTTGACTGTCCGAAAATTGTCCCAGGAGTGCCATGTTATGTAACCTACATGTATATGTATTATATGAGGTGGCTTATTTAACCTATAATAAACCCAATAAAGCTTAAACAAGTTTAAACTTTGTACAAAAATTGTCCTCGGCTACATTCATTGGCCAGCATGTTATTCGTTCCAATATGGCGGCTGTTTAAACTTAAAACAATCATAACTCCTTTGTTCACAACGCCTACAGAAAAAGTAAAGAGTGCCTTGGAATGCTTATAACATTTTCTAAAATTGTTGTAATGAAAATTGTTTTGTATTTGAAATGGGTTTCGAGATATCGAATACTTTATTAATATTTAAATTTTCACAAAATCTACTACTACATCTTTCTTCCACCTGAGTCGGAAGGACTATTTTTTAACATTCTCTACGAGACCATAGACAATGGGAGAAACTGTAATGAAAAGAGATTTAATGTTCTTATTGTCAGTAACTTGCTGATTTATTTTCTAGAGTTATACTGACTATAAGTGGACTAATGAGTAGTGCTTCTCTAAATAGGGAAAGTTTTAGTGTAAAGAAGAGGTATCACATTTTCGCTACCAACAGTCTATATACCCACTCACAGTAGACAATGAAAGTCATGTAAGGGAAAGTGCTCTTGTAGAACACTGTGAAAGTGAGATGAACGTGACCTATGTTCGTAAAATATACTTTCCAGCAAGTTGTATTTTTATGTATGGCTATGGGTTTGTCCACAAGATATTCAAGAACGATTTAAACCATCTTAATCAATTGCATAGGAATACATTTACTAAGTATTGATATATAAATAAATATATGTTTTTATTACCCGAATGTAGAGTTGAGCAGCTCTGTGGTATTCGGTATATAAAGAGAGAACGCTAGTTAGCTGCCGGCCGCGCATCCACTTCATAGCGATAAAGTTTAATAGGAAATCGTCTCAAATCTGAACAATTTCTCTTCAAAAACTTACAATTTATTAACTCAATACTAATGAATTGTTTAAAATACTATTTTAAACAATTAATTGAATTTAAAACAATTTTCTGTTTATAGCGCAGTTTGAAATTTTATCCGTATGTTAAAAGCGGAGTCTCAGATATGCGGCTGGTAGATACTAGCATATCTTTTTCAACGTAAACATACGTGAAGCATTCTCTCAATTCAAAGGGGTTATTACCTGAATCAGTACAACATTTGAAGTCTAGAAAGGTAAGGTAATAGCAAATCTTGACAACTAATCTATGTTTATTGTTTGTCAGTTCCAGCTAATGTTTTATAAACTATTAATTTTGTTCTAAAATGAATATGAGTCCCATCTCGCATTTCACCCTGTCACGTAGGTCACGCGAAACGCTCAACCTCTCTAGTTATTTTTACGTACAACTTTTCCTGTTGTCAAATTTAATGTGTTTCAAGGTCTTCGCCAGACTTGTTAGTTCCAATTTTGTATCCATCTTATGTCTTGAGGATATTTGATACACCTAGGGGTAGATTTCAACCCACGATACGTAGTTTTCTATTTTTGTAAAACACAACTATGACGAATGTTCGAAATCCAATTCCTTTCCAATGTTCCCCATCGTCAATTAAAAGAATTTTAAATGTCCCCTTATAGTTTAAACAGGAATCTGCCGATTGGGCAGTCGGAAATAAAATATTGATTTAATCAGTGAAAACGAAACTATGTCCTTCAAGTTTTGGGTTTCTATCTGCAGATGTTAAACAGGACATTTTTGTTTGAAGTTCAATATTTTTTTATCTTTTAGTAGCTTACGGTTAAGATAAAACATGTCCACTCATTCCCAATTCTGATTTATCGAAAAAAAAGGATTCCTTTCACGCGTTTGACCTGAGAAATGTCTAAAAGTACTGCGTATATCGATTGTTTACTCTGCAGCAGACCAGTCCGATTATCAGTTTTGAACAATAAAAGTAGCGTTGCCTGAGAAAGTAAATACAGCCAGATTGTGGACTCTGTAGCTGTCATGTTTGCCCGGGACAGAGTGTCAGAGTGTAGCCAGTGTCCGGTGTGTGAGCATGTGAGGGTGCGAGAGCTGCCAAGAGTTCTACGGATATGTACGTCTCCTAGGTCAACCTCGACGCCTGGACAATGTCTCTGCTGGTAATTAACTTCTTGTTTGTACAGATCGAGTCGAGTGCCGACCCGGGTTTCCTCGCTGCTGTAATTCAATTTATCTCGAGTCAACATCTGTGCTCGAGTTATATCTTTTTCACCGTCTTCGCCCGAATATTCTAATTTCCCAAAGTGTTTTCAGTCCATAAACTTGAGTTTTAATTTAACCGGTGTTTTCAATTAAAAGTTCTGTAAGTTTCTGTCCACTGCAGTTCTGGCTGGTCTATCGTAATATAAATAGAACGGTTCCTTCATAATTTACTCTGTTGCAGCAATACGAGTGTATTCAAACTTCTGTTTATATCACTTAATTGAGTTGTGTAATATTTTAGAATTACAAAAACAAATTTAACTGAAATGTGTAAATGAATACAATATTACAAGTGTTATGTTTATTAGTTTTTTCACTTTTAGAAATGTGTTAACTTATTCAATTAAGATGTTGGTGTCAAGCAATTAAATTTAAAGTAACAAAAAAATTAGGAAGGTAAAACGGTATTTATAATTTATGTTAATTTATATGTATTATAAATAAAATATATAGGCAATGTTGTTTTCATTATATATTTAAGAAAAATTGAAGCTCACGAAATTCAGTATGTAGGTCTATTTGGTTAAACTTAGTTGTGAAATTTGTGTTTGTTGAGATTTCCATAATAGTATTTTTTAAATGTATTTTTAGACAGTTGATAAACACAACTAGATTTATATATATATAGTATATTTGTCCACAAGTATAATTTTACTGTCTAATTTTAAATGTATTTTTAGACAATTGATAAACACAACTAGATTTATATATATATATAGTATATTTGTCCACAAGTATAATTTTACTGTCTAATTTGAAATGTATTTTTAGACAATTGATAAACACAACTAGATTTATATATATAGTATATTTGTCCACAAGTATAATTTTACTGTCTAATTTTAAATGTATTTTTAGACAATTGATAAACACAACTATATATATATATATATATATATATATATATATAGTATATTTGTCCACAAGTGTAATTTTACCGTCTAATTTTAAATGTATTTTTAGACAATTGATAAACACAACTAGATTTATATATATATATTATATTTGTCCACAAGTATAATTTTACTGTCTAATTTTAAATGTATTTTTAGACAATTGATAAACACAACTAGATTTATATATATATTATATTTGTCCACAAGTATAATTTTTGTGTCTAATTTTAAAATAGTTAATAAAATAAATTATAGTTTTCTGTTTACAAACACAGATGAAAAGTTACATTGACTTTGTCCTTGCATAGAATAAATAGTGTAATTGAAGGGGATAACTAATTTAATATTATGTTTTATATCATGTTATCTCCAGTTTCTATTATTTCAGTACTTCTCAGTGGACTTTGATCTGAATCCCTTCCATAGTCCACTCAGGCTGTTGAGTGACAAATCCACTGTTTGTTGTTTGATTTACTCAAACTAAGGCTGTTCTATAAAAAAAATAATACAACAAACCTGTGCCACTATTGTAAACTAGAACATTGATTCTTAGTTTATTTTTAAAAGTATTTGTGTGAAGATGCAGTGTTTACATTTTAAAGGACGAAGTATACATTTGGCTCAAATAACTTTTAATCACTTAAATCTAAAAACTTACATTAATTTGAGGGAATGAATTATGAAATCAATCCTCCCAAAGCAAAACAATTGAAATTTACAAACAAAAACCCATTGCTACAAATAATATATTTTCATAGAGTTTGCTCAACAGTTAAATATTATTTGCTGTTTGATTGGTTAAACAACTGCAGTAGAATTTGTTCCATTTCATATGTTTACACTACTGCTCTGACATGTTTACTCTATGAAATACATATTTATTTCTACAAATATTACAATGTAAACAACTGAACATTAATAACTTAAAATAAACCAATCTATATTCTGATGTTGGCAAACACATTGAAATAAGTTTAATAGCAGTGTGTCAAAATAATCTTTTCATTTCATATATTTCTATAGTTTATTTAGAGTTCCAGTTAAAACTGCATGCAGTATATATATATATATATATATATATATATATATATATAATATACACCACATATCTACCACCGAACTTGGCAAGGAAAAGATTTTGTGGGAGCCCCTCTCAAGGACTGATATTTTCTTGTAGTGGACAGTCAACTGCTCATTCCCCAATTAGTTCCTTAAAACAGTTATTAGCCCATTTTGATGAGAAAAATCTTTCAGCAGTATGTGTCAGTAAAACTAAATTATTTAAATTGATTGCCATAAAAAGTAATTGAAAATCAACGGGGGGGAGGGGGGGTCCGCACCCCTTGGACTCGCTCACTGGCTACGTCCTTGGAAGAGGATATAGTTTGTGTGCTATGTTTAAAAAAATGGTAACATGTTCTTGCTTTTATCAATTTTATACACTGCAACTTGCTAATGGTTTTAATTTACTAGTTTTAATCTAAGTTTGATCGAGCTCCTATACAAAATTTAGAACTCATGAGAGTTCTTTAACTGCATAAATATAATATTATTACAGCGCAATCAATTAAGTTCAATTCTCTTCTCCTTCCAAAATTCAGTCACTACATGCTCTTAGATAAAATGAATATAGAAGAGATGTTTATGGTTTTTAACACCCCAATCTCCTTGTTATGCTAATACAGTAAACAGAATATTTAAAACCATCTTGTTTTCCCTCTTTTCCCTAATCAAAAGAAACTGAAGGTATGTAGTGGGTACAGGAATTTCAGTGTGCCTTTGATGAAATAATTAGTCTATGAATGAATATTAATTGTCTTTTACAATTAAACTTATGTATTAATATTTAACCTACCAGGTAATAAAATCTTTGTATTGTGTATAATTCATTTTAGCTTTCAGTATTCAGATGTATAAGTCAATCTTTATCGTAATTTTATTAGAAATGTTTGTCTGTTCAGGTAGCAGATCTGAGAGAGTTTGAGGAGTTTGCAGACCTTTGGACAGACACAGAGAAGCTACCCTTGTACCAGTCTGCTCTCAGGCAATTTGAGGATGTGGGTATTCCGTACAGGTGTGTTTCTGAATAAGTGGTACAGGACTTCTTAGGATAAGCTAAAGATTTCATAGGAATATACTTATTGCAATCAATCTTATGACAGATATCATAGAGTATGTTTGTATGAGTATATATTCAACAATAAATTTATTTAACTTCTGGCATGATTTGTTGTGGATAGCAGTTCACATCAAATTAATCTGAACAAATTCAACTTAATAAGTTATAATCCATACATAAAAATAATTGATAAGAATCAATTACATACATACATTTCTTACATTCATACAAGAGTTGTAGTTTACTTTTCATGATTATATATAAGTGTAAATTGTCCTGATATGCCTGATATATTCAAAACAGATTGAGATATTGATGTAAAATCTTCACTATACCTACATTTAGTAAGTGTATATTACACCTTCAGAGTGTACAAATAACCCTTAAAAGAAAAAAATAATAAAATATCTACACATGAAATATTAGAAAAATCAGGTTTCAGAATGTTTTGAGGATTCTTACTATAATTGGAATAATAACCTGATCTTTTTTAAGAGACCTGCATTATTTATTGTGTGTCTGTGTGTTTGTGTGTGTGTGCGTGTGCGTGTGTGTGTGTGTGTGTGTGTGTGTGTGCGTGCGTGTATGGATGCATGCACTTGTGTGTGTATCTTCATAAGATTAATTATTGTTCAAGAACAACTCATCTCTGATTTTAACGAAATTTCGTTGAATTAATTGTTTCAGATTGTACAAGAAAGAAATTGGAATGTTAGATCACTTTTAATAGACTTTAGCCTTGTGTAATTAATATAGATATGTCCAACATTGTGGATTAAAACTTTGAATTAAACCAATAAAGTACTATAGTCGAATAGATATAACTTCCGAATTGGAAGGGTGTGGATGGGGCAGCGAGCGAGCAGTGGGGAGACTGATGCCGCGGTGTTGCCACGTTGGTGCGGGCACTGCCGTGAGCGATCACTTTCTCACCGAACACAGAGTAGAGAACATGAGACGGTGAGCGCCAGCGTACTTACCAACAAACAACGCGTCAGTGTGTGTTGTCTTTTTATTTGTTTATACTAGTAATCAGAAACGAAATTTCTCTAATTTAACACAAATATGTGCGATATTAATATGTTACCATTATACTATATAATAATCTACAACTACTAAATAATTCGGATATCATGAAGGACAAATAATTTGGGTACTCTGAAAACCTAATATTGCATTCACAGCACGATTATATTTATTGCGGGGGCTGTCAAAATACTTCAAACACCGTCAGCATACATTCTGTTGACGTATGTTTCCTGTGTTCCTTGGGTCAGTTTGCACTCTATATTCGTCAGCAAAATCTTCAAAGCCACTAGTTTCACTGTCACTGTCATCTCCATTCACGTGAATTATCATTTCCTCTACACTGCTGTTTCAATGAACTTCTTGTGCCCAAGCTTCTAAAATAGATTTGTTTTGTGTGCTTTACGATATCCGTCCATTCTACGGTTGTAACTTGTTGAAGTCCTTCTTCGGTTAACCTCCTAACTTCAGTCATGTTAAATGTTTTATTTGTTCCGAGCAACGTGTTCCTTAACTTGTGCCCAAACCATTTTCTATTGCATTGAAATGGCGATGGTAAGGTGGCAGTCTGACAATTTTATGTCCTTGGGCTTTAGCCATCTCATCTATAATATACTTGGGGTCCGGTGGTTTTATTCATTTCACATATTTCTAACAACTCGGCTTTTGTAAAATCTTCTGCAAATTGTATGTTATGCTCGCGAAGCCATGCCTGAATTTCCGCTATTTTGTTACCTTGCGTTGGGGCCTTATCTAAAATCTTGGAGTGGTATGGGGCGTTGTCCATAACAATAACCGATGGAGCAGAAAGGTTAGGTAGAAGTGATTCTCTGAACCATTTTGAAAAAGTGTCATGGTTCATTTCTTCATGGTAGTCTGTGGTTTGCTTTGAAGCAAATAACAAGCAATAATTAGCAACAAACCCTCCAGATGTACCAGTGTGCAGTAAAATAAGCCTACCACTTTTGCCAATATGCCTTTGCCGATGTGGCAACAGTGCCTGTTGCTATGGCAACCGCGTCAGACGCTCCTCGCTCCTATTGGTCAAGTAGCCAACCAGGCAGTTCTCCCTCTCACTCCAAAGTCAGAACGCCCCGCCCCCGCCGATTCGGAAAGTTATATCTATTCGACTATAATAATAATTTTACTACTAATAATACTTAATAAATTAAATTATTCAATAAATGCCTTAAAAGTGATGCATTAAGTATGAGTTGGCTACTCATAATTCAAAACCAAAATTATTTTTCAGATCTCGACTTTTAATTTGCAATAAATCTAATAAGTAACAGTAAGTAGCATCTAATTACAAAGTAATGTAATATGTCCAGGATCTCAAATTTCAATTAAGAAATTAAAATCAGACTATACCATAACATCACAGACCTGAATTGTTAATAAACTGAATTTTATAACTTAAGACATTCATTGATTACACAAATATGAGTAAACACAAAAAAGTAATACTTTTTACAGCATAAATACTCTACATATATTATATACTATATATAAATTATATGTATTTATATTGTAAAAAGTATTAAAATCAAAATACTATAAGTATACTATGTGTACATGTAGTAAATTTATGGTATTCGTATATATATATATACAACATTTTATTAAATCTTACTAAACCCTTTTTGATCTTTCAAAAGTCAGAAATATTAAACTTGAGAAGTAATTTTGTTTTACGGATATGTATGTAGGTATGCTCTTTCTAATACAGCAAAAACCAATATATCATTTACACCTGGGCAACCCTATGGTTCACTAAAATTAAATTTTGAGGTATTGGACTGGAAAGGTGGATTGATTGGTCAAGTCTTTTGGGGAGGAAAACTGATGGAATGGAAAGAGCTCCAGTGGAGTAAAAGGTTGCTAGCCTGGACATTAGGGAATTCTGTCCCCTGCCCATTTGGATTGGAGGTGCTTTAACAGAGCTGGTCTCAGTCTTTCAAGGACACATGACTGAGATATAGAGCCCAATATCCCTCCTCGTGGGATCTCGACAGGAAGTAGCACCTGCTACCAATCTCACTCATCCTGAATATCCCGTCACTCCAGGAGCAAGCAGAACGTTCCTTTTATGATTAAATGCAAGGCTCTCATCTTTTGTCCTAAGTGGAAAGATAAGTTTGCTTTTATCCAGTAAAACACAAGCTTTTAAACATAGTGCCTTTGTAGATGTTCTATGAATTACAACTTTAATGTAAAATTGATTAAGTTCAAATCTGTTATAGAAGTAGTAGTCATTGGTAGCATTCTTAGTGAGTCTCACACAACCACAAGTTGCAATAGGGCAGGAGTTCAAATTTTCCAAAGATTTCAGTTTCAGCTATCACAAAGTAAAACTGAAAACAGAGTTAGAATTCTTATAAGTAATTAAAAACCTACTGTTTTAAGAGGGTGTCTACATTTTCAGTAGTATACAATAACATAGGAGCAATATGAGTACACATTACAAGCACTATAGTAATTTCTATTATCGAGTAACTTGCGGAGGAATAGTACTTACACAATTATTGAAGAAGGTTATTAGCCGGCTTCAAAAAAAAGGGAATATCACAGTTATTCTCATAAGTACTAAGGTTTGCTATTCATGCAATAAATCACAGTTCAAACCAACTTGTGTTATTACACATATTTTTTACATCTACAGGTATTTTTTTTGATGACTGTTCAAAGGTATGAAACATTTTCTTATTACAGTATTGTTATTTCTTTTTGCTATTTCTCAGGTAGGTATTTTCAGGTTACCTACTTTAAAATCCTTAAGAAGCGTACTTTACAATCCTCTCCCACAAATAAATGGATAAACCCAGAAGTATCAGAAGATTTCTTGACAGGGGTAAAAAGAGTGCCATTGTGTATACTCATCAGCAAACGCTGTGACATGACACAGTGAAATGTTACAGGACACTGAGGACAGAGATGGTTCACTGCAGCTCAGATGTGGAGTACCTCTGCAAGTTGCACTGTATCAGGCTGGCCTTCCAGTGGCTCTTCCAAGACACTGCAAACTGGACCTGGTTTGCCAACAATGGACGCCAAGTTCTCTATGACTTGTTGCTGTTTGCAGAGAAGGTAATCAATTAATCACTTCTGCGAGGTTAAACGATGTTACATTTTATCTTTCGACAGAAAGTTATAAAATAGGATAATCTTTTCATTTATTCTACTGGATGCAACCACATAACGTGTATTTACTATGAATCTATGGTTTAGGAATAAAAACCGACTCTATTATTATCAAAGGCGTATATAGAAAATTATTTTCGAGGAGGTCGGAACATTTGGGTTGTTTAGGAGTTATAAAATGCCCTTCAAAAAGAGGGGCTTAGAATCTTTTCCCGGGAAATTGTTGAGCTTTAAGACTCATAAATGTGATCTCGCTTAAAACAAACTACTGGATGGAATTTTATTGTTTGCCTTTCTAAATTTCTGGGAGGATGGGCCTCCTGAGTGCCCCCTTATACACCCATGATTATTATAAACATAGAACATTTATTTTTATACAGTTCCAAAATACCATATTGACTAGAAAACTTAATCTGAGCACCCCTACTGCCTGATGAATATGAAAGCAATACTCAGCCCCCTGCATGTGCACTGAAGCATATGAATTACAAATGAAATAGCATCATATCATAAAAATGATGTTGACACATACAAACAGTGACTTCAAGGTCAACACAACAACCAATAACTAAATTCCTACAGCAATCGTACTTGGTAACATGTTCAACAATTGTAGTTCCTTGTTATGAATTTTTTATTTTGATAATAAATGTTTATTAATGAAAGTTCTCAACTTCTATGATTGAAAAACTATCTCATCTTACTCTCCAGTGTCAGAAAAATGATGGATTTTTCTTTCCCTGACTAATGTGCAGGCAACTCATATGATTATCTTGGCTTTCCTCTTCTGCTTTTTTTCTCTAGCACAATCAAATCCAGGGTAGAGATTACATTGATGATTGCATAGCAAGTTATTATTGTTTTTGTCAAGGTTATAATAAGCAAATGTATCAATCCCAATAAAATAAAGATATGTTTTTAATCCATAACAAAAAAATGAGCATATAAATAGTCTCGTTTGAACTTTAAGGGAGATGTTAAATTCCTTGTGGCTATTGTGATAAATGTAGAATACACCACCTTTATACAAAGCAATCTTTGAAGAATTGTTTGAAATTCACAAAGCAAATAAGATTCTCTACATTCTCAAGATCACTTATTACCTAAATTGCATGAAAGAAACACTGAAACACTGCTTATATATATATATATATAGACCATTGTCTGAATTGTAAAGTACTGTTTCCTTTGCCTGCAGGATACCAAGGACTTCATGGTGGCCTATGAGGAGATGCTGCTGTTCCTACAGGAGAAGAGCTGTTGGACCGATGTAGAGACGGAGCTGAGTGTGAAGGGAGTTAAAGCAATGACGTTCTACGATGTTGTCATGGACTACATCCTGATGGATGCCTTCGAGGACCTGGACACTCCTCCGTCCTCTGTCACCGCTGTCGTCCAGAACCGATGGCTGTCTAATGGCTTCAAAGAGTCGGTGAGTGCTGTCAGTCATTTAATAACACTGAGTTCTTTGTTTAGAGTTGATTTTTAATCATGTGAATTGTGCAGGTAAAAGAATTTTTTCGGACGTTTGTCATCATTCAGTGATACAAGAATTCAGTAATACTACGTTTTGTGATGTCTAGTGTAATTTCTACCGTAGTTGCATAGTTAACATAACACATAATTACAATCTAGGTTGTTCATTTTAACATGAGTTCTTGTGTCACTGGCGATGGTAAATGTCTGAAGAAATCAAGTTACCTCCACTATGTTGTAGTACTGAAGAACAATTCAAAGAATCATGACAGTACAGTCATACTTACAATTTATTATCAGATTTCTTCTCCATCTTTCATTGTAACATTGCCACTTTTATCATGGTTGTTTCATGTACCATCGGTGTTACACTCGCATTATTGCTAATGACTTTTTTGAATTAATAATAATTGTTTAATTTTTAATAACATCTGTGCTTATTTGGCTGATCAGTGAGATATTGCTGATCAAAATGTCAAAATACCCATGTGGAGAATGTGACACTGGTGTCAAGTACTCAGGTATCCGCTGCACTGGGACTTGCAACAAGTGGTTCCATGCTAGGTGTGTAAATATATCAGAGACCAAGCTGAAGAAATTCAGTAAGCAACAGATTGAGGCATGGTCATGTCATAATTGCTTCAACATTTTGAATAAGTCCACAGAAATTATGGTACTAGAAAACAAGATTGATTCTTTAATAAATGATGAGGTAATGGATCATGAGACTTCACTGTCTCTTGCAGCAGAAGTAGGTCAGGCCCTTCTACTGGAAAATACTCAGTTGAAACAAGAACTTCATAACTTAAGACTGAAAAAATCACAGCGAGAAGCAGAACTCGAAGACCAACTGCATGCAGTTCAAGAATCTGGGAGAGAACTTTGTAACAAAATAACTTCCATGGAACGAGAAATCCAGTTTTTGCTGAAAAAACTCCAAGAAGAGATTAAGTTAAAGGAAGAATTAATTAAGGATGCCGAAACGGTAAAATCCCTCCTAACTATAAAAGTTAAAGACTTACTCGACTTGCAATCACACTATAAACTGGAGCTTAAAAACTCCTTGGAAGATGGCAAGAAAAAAACAGCTTATTGCAACAACATTCAACAGAAACTTGACGATCTTTCCGGCGATATTGTAAAGAACAAAGAAGAGCTCCTAGCCAAAGATGAAACCATCACAGCACTGGCGGAAAAGTGTGGAGAGTTGGAGTCAGGGATATTAGACAGAGACAATGCAATCAAGTCTTACTGTACAAGGTTTTTTCATAAAACCAGAAGTTACTTGAAACCTCATCCACCTCACTTGACAAGTCACACTGACCAAACTGTACAGGGACACAAAACAAAAACGGACTCAGTGGGACTCAATACACCCTTAACATTTCCTCCTCCACAAAGTCTGGCTCCAAGTAGCCAACTAAAACACCCAAACAAGAACCAGTTTAGCATATCTTTACAAAAAATCAAACACCAACAAACCCTACATTTAGGGATGACCCCACTTACACTTACTAACCTGATGGACAACGCCACTGAGCAGCTAAATATGTGCAATATAAAGAAACCTGCAGTTACTTCAGATGAAGTCGTTATTCCACTTAAGGAGCCAATAGCCAGCCCTTTAAAAGTTTATAAAGGACCCCCTATCACTGCTAAAAAATTGGTTGACAAGGAATCCTTCGAAGATTTTTTAAATAGAAACATTGAAGAAGCCCTCAAAAACAGCTCCAAATCTACTTACAGTTTTAGCTGTGATAATAAATGTTCTGTTACAGAGGGTTCAAAAGATAATTTTTTAGAATTTGGAGAGCTAACAAAGGCCAAAATGAAGGAAATGAACTAGACATCCCACCACCCCAAGTTGTAACTAATACAAAGGCTCAAAAATCAAGAAAACTGTCAATTTTTCACCAAAATATTGACAGACTTGGCAATAAAATTGATCGGCTTGCTCATTTTTTACATACTTCTAACCCGGGCATTTTAGTAATAAGTGAACACGGACTAAACTGTGAAACAATTAAAATTGGAAAAATTCCAAATTATTCTCTAATAACTTCTTTCAATAGAGAACACCATATAAAAGGAGGAATTGCTATCTACAGAAATAACATGATTGGTTATGAAGTCAAAAGTCTCAACTTAGAGAACCTAAGTATTGAACTAACATGTGAAGTCGCTGCTGTGAAACTCCAGATAACCAGGAAACGGCATTTGTATATTCTTGGTGCTTACCGTCCACCTAAAGCATCTCTCAGCCAGGCACTTTTAATCCTTTCCGATCTTCTGGAAAGAATTCCACTGGAGAACAGCGGGATTTGCCTGGTTGGGGATTTTAACGTTGACATGTTAGATAAGACAAAAAGAGAAAAAATACTATTTGATGAAGCTCTTGCTCCCTTTGACATGATTCGACTAGATCTCCCACCTACCAGAATTACTCACACCTCTTCAACTTCTATTGACATGGTTTGTACAAACTTCGATTTTAACTCTATTTCTGTTGATGTTGTGCACACAGGACTTTCAGACCATACAGGGCAATTTACGTCTGTGGACATACCTTCGAAACAGCTGAAAGGAACATCATTGACAAAAAGGTTTTTTAATAATAATAACCTTACATGCCTCAAGGGATTACTATCTATCCAGAGCTGGGAAAAGGTATATGAGTCCAGCAGTGCAGAAGAAGCCTATTGCAACTTCCTTTCCATTTTAACATCGGCTATGGACATTGCCTGTCCTGTGACCAAAACAAGAGTCAAGCCTAGTCGACAGAATAATCTTGAACTACTAAATCCTGATATTGACCTGCTAAGGAAACAATTCCTGAAAGCTCAGGATCGTTATTTGTCAACCAACAGCCAAGAAGACAAAGTAAGGGCCTCAGCAAAGAAGAAGACATATGACCTTAAGTTGAAAGAAGTAAAAAAACAAACAAATGAAGCACATATTAACCAAGCCTCTAATAAAAGCAAAGCAATCTGGGAAACAATAAATAAAGTAAGACCTTCGAAAGAATCACCTCAAGAGGAGGAATGGCAGATTAACACTGGCTTGGAAACAGTCTCCGACATTGGTGAGGTGGCAAATATTTTCAATGAATATTTCGCTACAATAGCAGAGAAAACTTTAAAGAAAAATAACAGTTACCAACAAAGGACAACACTTAATAGCCTACCTGACCTTACAGCTAACACTATTTCATCCTTTCAACCTGCAAATGTTGACGAAGTACTTAACACAATTAACAAATTGAAATCTTCTACGTCTTCCGGAATAGATGAAGTTTCAGCTAATCTCCTAAAATCTTGCAGACTGGAACTCTGCCATCCTCTTTCCGATGTTATCAATAAATCAATGAGCCAAGGGGTATTTCCTTCTAAATTGAGACTCTCAAAGGTGTTTCCTCTACACAAACAAGGAAGCAAATATGAGATTCAAAACTACAGGCCAATTTCTTTAGTTCCAACAGTTTCAAAGGTTTTGGAGAAAATAGTTTTGAGCAGATTAATGGATCATCTTAACACAAACCACTTAATTCCTGACAGACAACACGGCTTTCTAGCGGGGAAATCAACCATTACAGCATTGACAGACCTAATCGAACACATAATTGACAATATTGACGCAGGCAACACAGTCACAAGCACCTTTCTTGATCTCAGTAAAGCTTTTGATTGTCTAGATCACGGCCTACTTTTAAGCAAGTTGAGCTCATTGGGCATAAAGCACTCTGTTTTGAATTGGTTTGGCAGCTACTTAACAGGACGAAAACAAATAGTATCCATCAAGCATACTCTAAATGGAAAAACAGAAACTGGAATATCTTCCCCTCTACCCATAACCAGAGGAGTGCCCCAAGGATCTGTAATGGGCCCAGTACTGTTTCTTTTATTTATATCAGATCTTCCATCCCATATAAACCACTTTAGTTATCCTGTCATATATGCTTATGACACAGTTCTTGTATCTAGCAACAAATTAATAGAGCAACTTGAAATAAGCACCTTCATATCTGTTAATATGGCTCAACAGTACTGTCTGAACAATGATCTAGTTTTCAACGAGTGCAAAACAAAACAGTTAATTCTAGGAAGACATGACGATGCAGTTTGCGAAACTCCAGGGTTGGAACGTGTCTTATCAACTAAACACCTTGGTGTCACTCTAGATGAAAAACTGTCTTGGAGCCACCACATTGACGAGATGTGCCACCAACTTAGCTCGGCTATTTTTGCCATAAAAAGAGTGAAAGCTACAAGTACATTTGAGGCAACAAGGATCACTTATTTTGCACTCTTTGAATCAAAGATCAGATATGGCATAATCTTATGGGGAAACAGTTCATGCAGTAATTTAAATAGGATTTTGGTCCTTCAAAAAAGAGCCCTTAGAACAATGGCTAGCCTTCAACCCCTTGACAGCTGTCGTGAAGTCTTTAAGAACTTTAATATTTTAACTGTGACATCCCTGTATATTTTAGAAGTTGTTTTATTTGCCTGCAGACTCAAGTTACCAAAAAACAAAGACATACATGGGCGACAAACTCGCCATGCCGACGATTTCATCCTTCAATCCCACCGGACTGCCTTGTTTGAAAAAAAGCCTTCATATGCAGGGGCAAAACTATTTAATGTTCTACCTGACGAGTTGAAGACTCAAGATTCAGCTACAATGAGAAGACAACTTCGAGAATGGCTAATCAATAAATCAATTTACACAATGGACGAGTTCATGACACATGCTTCAGGGACTCCTCAGCATTGACTACAAAATACCGGAAGAAACACTTTGTAAACCATCTTATTCTGGTTTTCTATTCTACCTGTCTTTCTTACTGTAACTTGACGCTTATTTCTGTTCTTTATGATTATGATTAAAGTATTATTGATTGATTGATTGATATCTTGTAAATTCATTGAATTCATTTCCAATTTAAGTGATATTCTGGTTGAAAAAAGAATTGTATTACTACAAAATAAAGAGATGTATTAATAAATGAAAAGTAGAGTTATTTGATGAAATGTTTTAGAACAATTTTAACTGTTGAAAATTTATGTTTTAGTTGATAAGAATGATTATAAATAACATTTATTTTTTTGTTTTATTCTATGGCCTAGCCAATTGTTTGTATGCATGGTAACTGTTGAACGAGTTAACCTAAAGGATTGAAATTCTATCTCTATAGTGGTATTGAAAATGTTACACATCGACCCACAAATTTCTGTCTGTCAAAAATTACTCTAATGACTCTGTTCTTATTGGTAACCATGTTTACATTGAGAAAAACAAAGATAAACAAATTAGTATATAGTATTTTGTGAAGTTTAATCATATGACATTTTTCAGTAACTTATTAACACATTTGACAAAGATACATATTTTTTTTGTTTCATTCAAGCTTAACCTACAATGGCATTTTTATACTAAGTTGTGGACCACAGCTTAGAATTTGATAACAGTGTTAGAATATTAATTTATTACTTTACATATATAATCATAAAAGTGTTTGTAAAAGTCTGGGATATAAGGATAGAGTCCTTAAAACAAAAAAAAAATACTCAGCCACCTGAAAATCAATAGGATTTTATCACTTAATAGTTCCGTTTTTACTTATTTGCATGATTTTTCAGTTACAAGTGGACTGGCTTGTTTCTACTTGTGTGTTGAAGATGAAAAGTAAATATTATAATAAATTTAATGATTACAAAATCTAGGATGGTGGCCTTAAAATAAATTCATATATTTAAAATTAGCCACTATGAAGTTAAAAGAGCGTTTAAAGGAGTTTCTCCAACAGTTAGTGACGAAATCAGATATCTGTCTTTTGAGTGTGTCCACTGGATGCATGTTAAGTTTCGTAGTTAACTTTTACAATTGAAATGTTGTGTAAAACTTCACCTCTACTACTTATGTATCAAAATTTAAAATGGTGAGCATTAGCTCATTGGAAGTTGTTTTTTGCACCACAATGTTGTCTGTGACGGTGAATGTGTGGGCTTGCACTATGACCTGAAGTATGGTATGCGTTTAACTTTGTATCATATGCTAACTGTACATTGAATGAAAATTTTTTGTTATATAACATTAGAAGATGACTTATAACCTATCAGCAAGCAAATTAAACCCCTCATACTTGTGTCACACAGTCTGTGCCTTCCAATTTCTTGTAAAATTTATCATTCATCTGATGATTTCTTTTTTCTTTTTCCCCTTGGGGCGGCCTACTGCCATGCACTTAAGCCTCAAGGGCTTTTTGCGCACCCCGGAAACACACCATGAGGCCCACCAGTCTACAACTTCAGCAGTTCCACAAACCGCCGAAAACAACCTATCAACCTCCTGGGAAAATTCACCACCCTTATCCAAACTACCAAAGATGGCATACCGCTCTCTTGTTATTGCAGGGCAATCAAACAGCAGGTGCTCAGCAGTCTCCTCATGCTTATTACACCTTCTACAGAGTGGATCCTCCTGAAGGATGCCGACTCTGTGAAGATGCTTCCTCAGGTGACCATGCCCCATAATGAGACCAATAACCTTAGAAGACATTGATCTGTTTAATGGGAGAAGGTCCGAAGCCACCCTGGAGGAAGGTGACTGTAATACCATTCTACACAATCTCAAACCCGGATGCAACCTCCACCTTCTCTCATGCTCCGCGCGAATCCACCTCGAGGCAACCCTAGAGGATTCACACATTGGAACACCGCAGAACGGTTGAGGGCCCGTCATAATTGTCGCTGAGCCCTGGTTGGCCAGGGCATCAGCTCTTTCGTTCCCAAGAATCCCCTCATAACCAGGAACCCAACAAACGGTCACATTGTTGGTTCTGGCAAGGGAGGAAACGACCTGATAGCAATCCCAAACCAGTTTGGATTTGATCACGCAAGAATCACGCCATCAGCGCTGCCTGACTGTCCGTGAAAATATTAATCGTCTTGCTCCTATATCGCAGACGAAGATTCTCATGAGCACATTCCATAATAGCTGCGACCTCCGCTTGAAAAACTGTCGGATACGGACCCATAGGGACCATCAGCTCCCTACATGGTCCCACTCCCAGAATTCCAGCGCCTGTGCCGCTTTTTGTTTTAGAGCTGTCTGTGAACCATTCGAGCTCCGCTGGTGGAAGACGTTTCCTTCTCTCTGACCAATCATCTCTAGAGGGTACAACAATCCTAAAGGATTTGTCAAGGGAAAACTTTTGTGGCTTCTGATCAGAGATCATGTGCAGAACATCCTCCTGTATCAGAGTGCTAATTCTGCAGTGCCCACCACTGCAACCCGACCAGAGTCCCATCTGCTGAAGATGGTAGGCACTCCTCCTGGCCATAGCCCGAATGACAATGTCCAGGGGGGCGAGGTTAAGACAACAGTCCAGAGCCGCGCCTGGCGCACTAGGAAAAGCCCCAGTGATAGCAAGGCAGGCCATCCTTTGGATACCCGCCAGACGAGCTACCACCGTCTTGGCCTCCGTTTTTGGCCACCAGACGACAGCTCCGTACATTAGTGCAGGTCTGACCACGGAAACATAAAGCCATACAAGAGCCATTCAGTCCCCAGGGCCCACCTATCACACGTCTGCATTGCATTAGAGACCACTTCCCCCTGGCACTTCCCGTCTAGTCTTTTGACAGACGGATTTTTTTAAAGTGTCTGTAGCCTGATCTACACAATTTAGTGTTATTTTATCAAGTTTTTAGCAAGTTTTCTAGATTTTTTATGTTTAGAAACATGATTTCAGAAGGGAAATGTGTGTGTTATATTTTATCCATAAATATATACAGACTTATGGTAAATATTCAAGTCGCCTTGTGTACTAGTGCTTTTGTGTACATTTTCAATCATTTATGAAATATGTCATCTATAATAAAGAAGTAGTAATAAACCACATGTACGAGCATGTTTAGGTAGTTAGAAAATTTAACAAAGTAAATTCATGAAAAGTAGACTTTTCATAGGCTCTATGTCTTTGAGGTAACTGTTGTCAGTTGGTTAAAGTACTTTTACTCAAGGGAGAAACATCCATCAGTACAAGACAATAAGAGTGGTAGCATTTCTAACTGTGCAACCTAGGCAGGATGAACTTTCTGACATAGAAAAAAAGGAATGTAGGCTAATCTATATAATCTTGTACAGCTTGCTACACCTATGTCTTTTGTATTCTGTTTGCATGTGTGTATTATTTAGATTATTGTTTTGAAATCTACTATGTTCACTTCTGTTGCAGGCTTTAACAACGGCGGTTTGGTCTGTTCTGAAGGCAAAGAGAAGGATGTTAAAGTTTCCAGATGGATTTATGGCACATTTCTATGCTATCTCAGAACAGATGTCCCCATTGATGGCATGGGGATTTCTGGGACCAGACGAAAACCTCAAATCTATCTGTTTGTACTTCAGGGTGAGTAACCAGTGATTTATCTGTAATTGTTTGTGTTTAAGTTTGTGCCTACAAAGTGTAGGCACAGAGCTCCAAATTTTCCTCATAGTATGATGAAAAAAGCTAGGACTATCTATTGCAACATTCAATTTTGTACGGTTATTTTAAAGTTATTCCTGACCAAACTTATTTTGATATAATAGAGTTATTATATGTAAATTTTATTATTACAGGAGCAAGTCATGGGTTTTCTAACAGATGCCTTCAGTTTCCAAAAGACGAGATACACCACCGTTGAAGAGTTGGCCGAGGACGTGTTCAGTCACATCAAGTTGCGGGTGAACAACATAAGCCGCCGCTTGTCGTCAAGAGACTTGCAGAACACAGTTTAGTCAGACCTCGTAGATGTGTTCTCGTCACTCCACTTGGCCTTCTTCAACCTCGTTAGTTGTTCCTGTCTCACGTAGCTTTAAGTGCGTACTGTATTTAGTTCTGATTGGATAACCTGATTTAGTTTGTACTAAACTGTAAGTATTGTAAATTTTGTCTGTGTAAAATGTCTTCTGTCGTGTAATTTCTCTGTAACAATAAATTATATTTGTTTTAAATTATTTATATAGTTTATAATGTGCAGTATTCTGTCATTTGAGCTAAACTCTTCATGTTGTTTGTGATCCGTATCAACACTAGTTATAAAGAGATAAAAGTAGGCTAAAATTCTTAGTATATTGTGATTGTTTCATTTTTTAGGATTATTGTATTCCAATTAAATAAATTTAATTTTTGTCTGATTAATAATTTTTATTTTTGAACGGATGCAGCTAACATTCAACTTATGAAAGTTTAAATAAAATTAAAATAGCAGATAAATTTTTTTTTAATCCGTTTTAGATTTAAAAACAATTTGCTGTGAAACAAAAATATTTCCAAACAATTGTCATTCTGTTTATGAGTACAGAGAGAACATGTTTAACTTAAGGGTGACTATCAAACAAATGGTTTAGGTCCACATTATCTAACACGTCAAATCTTTTTAATATTTGTTGTAATTCAGTGACAGATGCATTATTTCAGTGCGGTATGGTTCACTGGTGACTCATTAAGAGGGCAGACTCTGGCATTTGATAGTTTGGTGTAGGTTAGCACTAAAATGCTCTAGGTGAATTTGGTGGACTACCAGATTGTGTTCCTGTAGAGGGCACCACAGTGTTCGGTTTGTACTTTTAAGTGTCATGAGCCACCCATGCAGCACATTATTTATATTCACTTAGACAATATTGAATATTTATTGAATAAAGCTTTGAAACATGATAAATCTAGAGATATGCTTTTCAGCATTGAGGCTGATACAATAACTTAGCAGACAATAAAAGTAGTTGAGATCAGTGCGAATAAGGTATTCAGCTGCATGCCAGAGTCACAGGTGACTCATGCCATATAGGAGAATGTATAAGCAAAACAAATCATGTGGGGCATGAGCCACTCGTGACCTATACATAGTAACACATTTCATTGCAATAATTATAAAATATATTACTCACCATTTCAATTCTTAATGAAATCAGTAAAATCTATTAAAATATGTTCTGCAAAATAGAGTAGTTGATGAAATCTGGTAGAGTTCCTAACTAAAATTGTACCATGAGTCACTGATGAACCATGGCGCATTGAATGTGATAAGCAACCATAATATTTTCCTAGTCACCGGTTAACTCATGACTTTTTAAAAAAACGATCAGTAAGATATCGAGTTTGTGTGCCACCTACACTCATTTACAAAACTTACATCTATCTCGCAAAAACATGAAAGGGCTAAATTAGGAGAGGTTTCAGAATATAATGGTTAGTTCTCAAACACAGTTTTATACTGTGTTCAGTGTATTTCATGTTTTGTCACAATATTGTATGAAATGGAAAGATGAGGTACGGTAACAAAACACTCAACACAAAACTTATTTATACACTTGTGAGTCTTCAAAAAACAAGCTACATTAAAGTGGGAGAAGAAATATGACGTACTTCAAGTCTTCACTCCTGTAGCTATGGAGCTCACAGAACCGTACACAATATTATACACTTGTGAGTCTTCAAAAAACAAGCTACATTAAAGTGGGAGAAGAAATATGACGTACTTCAAGTCTTCACTCCTGTAGCTATGGAGCTCACAGAACCGTACACAATATTATACACTTGGGAGTCTTCAAAAAACAAGCTACATTAAAGTGGGAGAAGAAATATGACGTACTTCAAGTCTTCACTCCTGTAGCTATGGAGCTCACAGAACCGTACACAATATTATACACTTGTGAGTCTTCAAAAAACAAGCTACATTAAAGTGGGAGAAGAAATATGACGTACTTCAAGTCTTCACTCCTGTAGCTATGGAGCTCACAGAACCGTACACAATATTATACACTTGTGAGTCTTCAAAAAACAAGCTACATTAAAGTGGGAGAAGAAATATGACGTACTTCAAGTCTTCACTCCTGTAGCTATGGAGCTCACAGAACCGTACACAATATTATACACTTGTGAGTCTTCAAAAAACAAGCTACATTAAAGTGGGAGAAGAAATATGACGTACTTCAAGTCTTCACTCCTGTAGCTATGGAGCTCACAGAACCGTACACAATATTATACACTTGTGAGTCTTCAAAAAACAAGCTACATTAAAGTGGGAGAAGAAATATGACGTACTTCAAGTCTTCACTCCTGTAGCTATGGAGCTCACAGAACCGTACACAATATTATACACTTGGGAGTCAATGAGTGGGGGGGGGGGGGGGGGAGGAGGATGATGCTTGGATAGGTACCAGCTACATATATGTATAATACTGTTTGTTGACTTAGGGCTATTATATAGCCTGCAATTCAAGTCACCATATAGTACACTGTGAGACTGTAGTTAAGGGTAAAAATACATGTACAATAATTAAACTACTGTACAACAAGGAACCACCAGAGAGTGCAGTTGGCGGCGACCAATAGAATGGACTGGCTTGCGCGACGTTGCCACACAACTGCCGCTGCCGCCCGGCACGGCTGGCGCATTGTGGCTGATAAACTGCTGCGCTATCACAACTAACACTGATACTGAACATTTAAAACTTATCAGTATAATTGAAAAACAATATTTAAAATGCGTTGACAGTTTGCTATATTATATTTAAATTACTTGTATAGTTTATTAATGTTATTACAAACTAACTATCGATTAAAACAAACAAATCGTCCCGTCAGTTAGTCAGAGTAAAGTACAGTAAAATGTGTTGACAGCTATAATATATTTCAATTACTTGTATAGTTTATTAATGTTATTACAAACTAACTATCGATTAAAACAAACAAATCGTCCCGTCAGTTAGTCAGAGTAAAGTACTTGCTTATTTCCATACGATACAACAATCTTTTCAGTGATTTTAAACGATTACTAAACACACACAAAATTAATATACATGTTGCTTATATTGGACACTGCATGACGTGTTGTTTGATTAAAAATAATTTAAAAAATTTAACAATATAATCAATTTTAAAATTATGGAACAATTATATTTTTAAATTATGAAATAATCAAATTTTCCACTAAATAACTTTTAGGGCCTACTATTTTAAAACTTACTTTAAAATTTTATAAGAAAGTGCATTCATATTATAAAAATACTTGTGCTGAATGATTTTTCAACTATGGCCAGTTTAAATATTTAAATCACCCACGTGTGAAAACAATTTTACATAACACAGATTCAAGACTATTAATAGCCAGGTAGGAAAAATGCTTTCACATGGTTATAAATTTATGAGAACCGAAGTGCGTAACAAAACCGTTGCGGCAACAATTCCCACCGTTATGTACTGAATAAGTATATTTATGGAAAAGAACATAATATGTTCTTTATGAATATATTATACATTTTAAATAAATATGAAATATATTATATTTCAGTTGTATTTGATAACTTTCTTACCAAATTGAAAATCCATTTAACATAACATGATTATACTATGCAAACATGTAATGCCTTATTATATATCAGTGATAATGGCATTATCTAACTGTTAAATACGGGAAATTAACGTTTTTTGCGGTATTTTTACGTTTTCTTTTTAATTTATATTTCGGCTAAAGATTTTAATCCTACGATCTTCGTATATGAGTAATAAAATACAATAATTTATTTCAATCCATTTAACTCAACATGGAAATAAGCTACAGAAATGTACTTTTTTTTAAAATGACCTTAAAATTACATTTTGTAATACGTAGTTAATTAATTCAAGACAGCTCTAACATTTCTTTCGAGCGTAACGGTTAAGTATTTTAAGAACGCTGGACTCGCGCGGCTTGTGGTTACAGCGGGGAACAAGTTTGGCAACGTCGCTCAGTTCTCGTTGGCCGCTCCAAGGTCACGGGCAAAATAGGCTCCTCCCTCAACTGCACTCTCTTGTGGTTTTTTGTATAAGTAGTGATTTTACTCCACATCTTACTTACTCACATGTTACAGGATTCCTGCCATTCTGAAGTAGTGTCTTACTGTCTGTTTCTTCTTAGTATTTTTATAGTTTAAGATACTGTTAGTTCAATTACTTGGAATTATAACAGATTTCAATATTATTGTAAAATTGGATAATGTTTTCCTTTGTGTACTTTTTAATTGATTTCCACAATCTGTCTGTGTTTTAAGACGATCAATTTTCTCTTTACAGTGGTAACATCTCATTTCACTTTTTCAAGCGTTAAATTCGTTCATTTAAACTATTACACACAGCAAACTACTTTTATTTCTTTCTAACAATAAATTGACTTTGCCACTCCATTTTAGAAACAAATACTTACGAACACATATATTATGCCGTTCAAAGAATATCTAGATATAATCAATTTGGTTTATAGTGTATTTTTATTATTGGTATAGTGTAGTTTTAAATATATGATAACAGTTAACTAATTTCTGTAAACTTTGTAAATGTGTTCTGTGTGCACATGCATGTGTGTGTGTGTGTGTGTGTGTGTGTGTGTGTGTGTATGAACAAATCGTAAATGTGGTTGGTTCATAGCGAGCAAAGTCATCAGTACTATATTTACAGACAGAACTGTAGTTCTATGAACGTATGATAACTTTAGCACAATATTACAGCAATATTGTACAGTGCTGAGTATTAGTTGTAAGTTATCTTATTTTGTTGTTATAATAAGAACACTAGATAGATATAGCAATTTAGAAACAACATTCCATTTATAATAGTCAATGTAGCACCTGATTAGGGATTTGACTTTAGTTTTAGAATTTTCTTAAAAGTAATGTAGTTTCTAGTCGTTGAATTTTAATAATATTCTTTTTAGGATGGTTTTTGGACATTTTTAGTTGTATTTGTTGTTACACTGTTGGTCTGGCTTTGAGATACAAAGTTGAACTGTTCAATCGGTTTACATCTTAAGTATTTTACGTATAGAACTAAAGAAGATTATGCCTACATATGTTACATATATACTGTAGTTCTTATATTATATAGTATGATAAACAGTACTGCATTACCAAAATATACTACTACAATAACCGCAGCATCATATTTAAGTCTGATTACTCAACCATTCCAAAACAGCCTGAAAGCACAGGGAATAATTCAAAATATGAAGGGATCCAAATGGTGAATGGGCACTACCCAACTTAATATTTTAAACTTTTATTGATATGAACAGGTACATTGCTAATCTTACCTTCTTCGAAGTTTGCAGTGGTTTGGTCCGAGATTACTCCATGATCCTGTGGTTTGTTCCCTGAAATCTTGGCAGGAAGCAACCCCAACTCTTCTCTACCGATGCTGAGTGTCCATTGGCTCAGAAAATCAGCTCACTGACATAAAATATGAGCAATCACCGAATCTTTGACAGAAAGTATTTTTATAACGTAATTTACGTATTCCATTCCAACGTTTGTTTGTGTCTATTTTAATAACATTACAGGGTTGGTTACGTGACATCATAGAATATGGAGTGTTTAGTGTCTACACTATAAATTCTAAATGTTTAAAAACTATTGGTTTGCTGCTTTATGTTCAACACAAACCTTAAAGAATAGGAGCTAGTTCACATAACTTGGATGTCCCCTTGTGTGTTGATGCTTACAATATGGCTTTCAAGCCAAACTGCCATTTGTCTAGATCCTAACAGCTCTATAATATTAACTGGACAAATATGTGTGTTGAAAGATGTATATTATACATCTCATTATATGTTTATTCTATACTCCTTTGCAACAAAAGTTATATATCTATTTTTAAACACCAGATTTCTTAGATTTCTCTCATTTTAAGATACATAGTTGTTATAAGTTTTTGTTGTATGAGTAGAACAGTTAATGAAAGTAGTTTATTTTATTATTATTATATAAAAAAAACATATTGTTTTACTTTTAACATTTGTTCTACAAATTTATTATTATTGTAACATATAAATACCCAAGATAAATATTTTAAAATATTAACAAATTCATGTTTCTATGAAGATGATTTAAATTTATTTTCTTTTAATACAGCTGATTTAAAGATAAATTTTTGTACATTTTTACGTTGCTAGTTTAAAGTTTCAGTTATAAAAACAAATATTAAAAAGGTTAATATTAATAAATAATTAAAATTTGTTTTAAAAACATTTCACAGTAAAACCAATTATCTTACTTAAAAATGAAAGTATAATTCAGGGAAAATATCTTTGTACGAGTTAATAACTCGAATGTATTAACTGTAGTGTGCGGTAAGTTTTAAATTACTGTTAGGCCTCATTGTGTGTGAGTATGTGATTTGGAATTTCCACAATATTTTGAAGATATTCTTTCAAAATTCCAATTTAATTTTCTTTTGGCTACAGTGTGTACAAATTCCACTACACATGATAAAAGTGTAACATAGATTTAATATTAAAGTCACCAAAATATTACTAGAAGTCTTTGTAAAACTTCATTGTAACTGAGTTACATCTAAAACACAATTTTTGGCTACAGTGTGTACAAATTCCACTACACATGATAAAAGTGTAACATAGATTTAATATTAAAGTCACCAAAATATTACTAGAAGTCTTTGTAAAACTTCATTGTAACTGAGTTACATCTAAAACACAATTTTTGGCTACAGTGTGTACAAATTCCACTACACATGATAAAAGTGTAACATAGATTTAATATTAAAGTCACCAAAATATTACTAGAAGTCTTTGTAAAACTTCATTGTAACTGAGTTACATCTAAAACACAATTTTTGGCTACAGTGTGTACAAATTCCACTACACATGATAAAAGTGTAACATAGATTTAATATTAAAGTCACCAAAATATTACTAGAAGTCTTTGTAAAACTTCATTGTAACTGAGTTACATCTAAAACACAATTTTTGGCTACAGTGTGTACAAATTCCACTACACATGATAAAAGTGTAACATAGATTTAATATTAAAGTCACCAAAATATTACTAGAAGTCTTTGTAAAACTTCATTGTAACTGAGTTACATCTAAAACACAATTTTTGGCTACAGTGTGTACAAATTCCACTACACATGATAAAAGTGTAACATAGATTTAATATTAAAGTCACCAAAATATTACTAGAAGTCTTTGTAAAACTTCATTGTAACTGAGTTACATCTAAAACACAATTTTTGGCTACAGTGTGTACAAATTCCACTACACATGATAAAAGTGTAACATAGATTTAATATTAAAGTCACCAAAATATTACTAGAAGTCTTTGTAAAACTTCATTGTAACTGATTTACATCTAAAACACAATTTTTGGAAATAATAATATCTCTTAGTGATTGCTGTGGAAGTTTTAGTGGAAGTTTTGGAGTTTGTTTCAGATCAAAATTTATTTACTAACAATAAACTTCCAGTAATTATTATAATTAACTAATGATTCATTCTTTTTTACAATATATTAACCAGCCTTGTGGTAGTACACAAAATATTCTTATATATTTTAAATACACAAAACTACCAGTCTTATTTTACCTTCCTCATAAAACAATGTTCTAATTACTCAATAAAGAAATATTTCCAGCTACTGGAATTTTTGGTCTGAAATTTCAACAATATTTCTAACAATTTTAATATTCTACTTCTGTTTCTATTGAACATGTAAATACTCAAGGACTTCTTTTACTATTTGTATTATTTTCTTTAATTACTATTAGTATTAATTTATAAAGTTTGGTAGCTAATATTAACTACACTAGTGTTTCTTTTGCAGCCATTTAGACTGTAAACTGGCAGTTTTTTAGTTCATTTTATGATTAATTTCTGCCCAATTGTGTTTTATATTTACGTATTTATTATTTGTACTTCAACTTAATTGTCAATAAACATATTCTAAAAGCACTGTCTTTTCTTATACCTAATTATTAAAAAACTAACTACCTCCAGGAAATTGTCTATTATCGCCTGTTAAGGTTGCTTAGTCTTAGTCAGTTTCACATAATCCCCGTTCAGATCTCATAATCAAGATTATTTTCATTCAATACATAATTTAATGAACTGCTCTTCTGTAGGGAAATGCTCTATAAACTAAAATGTTTGATGTTTTAACCAAGGAGAGTCTATTATCGCCTGTTAGGGTTGCTTAGTCTCAGTTTCCTTCATAATCCCCGGTCAAGATTATTTTCATTCAGTACATAATTTAATGAACTGCTCTTCTGTAGGGAAATGCTCTATAAACTAAAATGTTTGATGTTTTAACCAAAGGAGAGTCTATTATCGCCTGTTAGGGTTGCTTAGTCTCAGTTTTCCTTCATAATCCCCGGTCAAGATTATTTTCATTCAGTACATAATTTAATGAACTGCTCTTCTGTAGGGAAATGCTCTATAAACTAAAATGTTTGATGTTTTTAACCCAAAGGAGAGTCTATTATCGCCTGTTAGGGTTGCTTAGTCTCAGTTTCCTTCATAATCCCCGGTCAAGATTATTTTCATTCAATACATAATTTAATGAACTGCTCTTCTGTAGGGAAATGCTCTATGGAAGGGAAACGTTTAGTTGTTGAATGAAATGCTGATTGCCACGTATCAGACTGCTGGGCATGTAATACAAAGTTACTACACAACACATAATAGTTAGGCACCATGATGCTGTATGCAACATAATATTGACGGTGGCTTTATGTGATGCTGATTGCCACGTATCAGACTGCTGGGCATGTAATACAAAGTTACTACACAACACATAATAGTTAGGCACCATGATGCTGTATGCAACATAATATTGACGGTGGCTTTATGTGATGCTGCACACGTTGTTTTATTTTTATGATTTGATCTATTCTTATAATTTTTATGAGTGTCTCCTAGCTTGGCATGCGTTGTTGCCATCGTTTATTGACAGCACTGTGGACACTATCAATAACATCATTGTAAACATATTTTTGTCATATGGTTTGACGCTTTAAAGATCAAGTCAGTGAACTTCAGAGCCAAGGAATAAGAAAAAATACATATAGTAGAGCTATAATTGTAGTTATAAACATAATTTGGCTCGATCACTTAAACAATCAAAGAAAGTGGAAAAACGCAAAAGAATGGCTAACAAAGGATATACTGACAAAAACATTCTAAAGGTAGTTGAAACAAAAACTTTTTTGAAAGAAGTATTTTAGACAACATTTTGATGAGGTAATTGAAGATATGGATTTGAAGTTTAAATCACTTTTAAAATTCTTTAGGTTTTATCAGTTTATTGGAGTTGACTAAAGAAGAGATCAAAACAATATCTAGTGACTTCATTCTAATCAGAAGGATCTGCAAGAGGAATTAATGAGAGTATGTAATTCAGAATCTTTGGTGAAAATTCCTATTCTATGTTCCGATTCTATGTTCCTATTCTAAAAAAAGGCAGTCCCTTTAACTAAAAAGCTGCTCTAAACCGGTATATTGCACTCCTAATAAATAAAAATAATCATGTAACTGTTGCAGGGAAAGATGGTTTTTTAACTTTAAAAAGAGTGCAGATTATGCTGTTGTATACAATGACACAATAGAATTTATGAAGCATTGGGTTTTTTCATTTAGAGGAAACACATAAAACATAGATTTTAATCTTTTTTCCTTTCTGTTCAAAAGTTCAAAATTAGCCTCGCTGGCACTGACACCGGTCATTGAGGAAGAGGTTGAAAAAATAACTCAGCAGCTCCTGGCCAAAAAATCAAATTATCTAAATTTAATGTCGATGTGACTGAGACCATTAACCCAATTAATAAATTTCTCTTTTGAACAGGAAGTTTTCCCTCACTCCTAAAAACCGTGAAAGTAAGCACGATTTTTAAGAAAGACGATCCCCACTCTCTACACTATTACTGGCCTGTTTCAATTTTGCCAGTCTTGAGCAAAATATTCTAAAATCTTTTCTCAACAAGAATGCTTTAGTTTTTTTAAAAAGCACAAACAGCTGTCTGAAAGCCAGTTTGGCTTCAGGTAGGTTAAGTCGACAATAGACACTGTTGTGAGTCTAGTCAGTATGGTTTTAGAGGGGCTAGACTGTCAGGAGTCCACATTAAGTGTGTTTCTCATCTTATCTCAAAATCATTTGAGTGCATTGAATACGTTACACTGCTTGACAAATTCGAATCTCATGGCATGCCTCTACAGTTGTTCAGATCATTTCTAAGCCACAGAACTCAAATTTAAATATGCTGCTTGAGTTATGTTTAATTTATTATTAGGCAAGTTGTGTTGGAAGCCATGGGTTAGTTAATCCAAAAAGTATTTTAGCTTTTTATTGTTTCTAACTTGAGTATCAGCTGTTACAAAATCAGGTGCTCTGATCAGTTGACTCGAATTTCCACCAGCTTTTCAGTATTAATAGCAGATTATTGTATCAGTTATTGGATTTATTTATTCAGATAATAAACTATGGTAAATCTATCTAACACAAATTTTACAATACACAGTACACAGTAACCCACAAACTTGCAGCCTTCATTAGCATGATTATTTATATTCCTACCAAGGAAATAGACTACACTGAAGAGGAACATAACATTAAACATTTTACAGTTAATAATGGATACAACCCTTACATAATAAACAAATTCTATTTAATGTAATCTAATATATGGCTTTAAGCTTTAAGAATAATTTTTAACCTAAAACAAAGAGATACAGTGAAACCATACTTTTCCCAACTTCGAATTTTGACTGTATATGATCTATACATTTATGAAACTGTTTTATACGTAAAAAAAATACAACAACCCAATTAATATTAAATCATCATGATTACAATTTAAGACAGCAGATATGTGGAACAACATAGGCTGAAGTTTTATGAAAAGAAAACTAGTTTCATCGGCACAAAATTTTTTGTTTAACCTTCCTCTCAATATTCAAAATTCAAAAAACTACTTAAAGATTATTTATTAACGTTATCCTTGTATTCTTTTGAAGACTTTTTTTGTTTCAATATGTAAATAACTTTTAAGTATTGTTGGGTATGTTTAGAAATGTATAAAATCCCCTTAAATTACCTAATAATTACCTTAAGTAATAACTGCCTTGGTGTAAAAATGCTTTAACTTACTCTGTAGAAGGCTACATAGCCAAATCTTACTTTTTCAGTGAGTGTCAAACTGATTTTTATGTTTTAATATATAAATGATAAATTTATATTGAGATTTATTGTGACGCTATTCTTGTAATCTGTTACATGTCTGAATAAAGAAATTTTGAATTTGAATTTGAATAAGAAAATACATGTAGACAGAGCACTGTATGTAGTGTCTTGAAAACTGTGGCAATCTTTTATATGATAAAAAAGGGTGAGGACAAAGAGATTCCAGATAACAGGAAAAAACAAGGAACTGTTTAAAAAAGAAATGTAAAAGAAAATGAGAACCATACAAATGTACCATATAGAGAGTGTAAAAAATTGAAAAAAAAAAACAGTTTCAAGTGTTGGCTTAATGAGGATGCTACAAGGATGTCAATGCATCCATCAGACTAGAGAAGTTTAGCATTGAAAACAGACCTACAACTACAGACTGGACAGTAATTTTAAACTAGAAGACTATAAAGCTAAAGTTGAATGTGACAAAAGATATCATACAAAATGTCTTAACAATATAAATTTTGAAGAAAATACAATGATTTGTATTTGTAAGAATTTGTAATTTAAGATCAAGATCAAGATCTTACATGCGTTTGCTACATTCACTTATGGCCGTATCTTTGTGGCCACTTACTGAATCTGTAGCTTGTTTTTGGTTGGTGGAGCATATGAGTGACCATTTCAATCAGTTATGTTATGTCCATCCAAAAGTATTTTTAGAAGAACCACTTCCTTCCCTACTTGACTTGGCCTAGATTTGGCATAATCACTGCTGGAAGCTTCTTCTTGCCTTTGGCTGGATGACTGCAGTAATTTCCTCATAGTTGAAATTTGTTTTACATTTAGAGGAGATACTGGCATTTAATGTTTCCCATACTTTATAATTAATATGTACTGTCTCTACTGGACAGTTCTCCTTCAACACAATACATTCTTCAACTTGCTCAACAGCTCATAACCACGGATATCTTCAATATGTACCAAAGAGATGATACAGTTTGGCTTTGGTTGTGATGCATTGTTTTTGACTTTTCCCACAAATGTAGAGGTCTTATTTGATCAAGGTTCCATGGAAATGTATGTCTTGAGTCCATTAACTAGAGTTTTTTGTTGACTTGTTTCACTATACATTTTAAGATAGCAACATTTACCTTTGTGATAGCATCATTAATATGTTGTCTTCTCCAACTTAAACACCTCCTCCCATTGTGATGGGCTTGAATGTGGCTACGTAAGCTGGTTGTAGTATTCTAGTAGAATCAGGATTATCCCAATCAGTTGACTTGCGTTATAGCTCAAGTGAGTTGTAACCATCTATAAACAAAATAACAGGCTTGGTTATGTTGATACTTGTCAAAAAAGGATTAAAAATGTTACATATGAATTCAAAAACCTTCCGATTCCATCCAGTCTGTTAGGCTATGCCTAACTCCCATGAGTTTAGTACAGACTAAACAATACTGTACAGTAGAACCCCTCATATCCGGCCACCACGGGACCGAGCCCCTGGCCGGAGATAACGATTCGGCCGGATAAACCAACCTACAGTACACAGCACTTGACGAAACAAAACAATTGTACTGTACTGTACTAACCGCACTGGAAATAATCAACGAACTGTTTACAGGTTAAACCCATTAGCTCAACTGAGGACAACACAGGAAAATGTAAACAAATAGATACACCAAAATAACGCAAGAGTCGTGGGAGACTAGTGCGTGCAACTGCGCGTCTGCAAGCCGTGGTAAATAAATTTCGATATTGGCTTCCGGGAAGTGGCCGGATAAACCGAGGTGCAGTAAAACCGAGGCCGGATATGAGAGGTTCTACTGTATTACCTTACCAGAAAATGAAAACTTGTATGTGACCCCTCTTTGGTTCTCCCTTGCTCAACCCCATAAACATATCTTGTCCTATTGATAACCGCTTTACTTGCTTTAGGACAGAACAAAATTTGTCTAATACCCGTTGTAAAGACTAGTAAAATCACTAGGAATGCCAATGATATTTTCTTCTTCCAAGTTTATTGTTGTGGATTGTTCAGGGTTCTAATAGTCTCTAGTAAAAACCATTCAAATCGGTGTGCCACAAGGCTCGGTTGTAGGTCCTTTTTTATTTATTGTTGCAGTTAATGATTTCGCTTTCAATTTACCCTGTATGTCAGTTTTGTTTGCTGATGATACTACTATGCTAAATCACCATAGTACACTTAATAGTTTAATGAAACAACAGGAAAATGTAATGAAGGTAGCAACTGAGTGGTTTTAGGCTAACAGGCTTATTGTAAACCATAGCAAAACAGAAAATATAATTTTCAAAGGACAACGTTATTTGCAAATTTGTTAAGCCTGTTAAACTACTAGGAATCTTCTTAGACAGTAGACTAAGCTAGGAAAGCTGTATAGAAAATCTTTCAAATAACCTCCTACTATGCCTTTTTCCACTCCCACCTAGTCTATGGAATTACTTTATGGGGAAATAGTTGCCATTCAAATAGAGTGTTTGTCTGAAAAAGAAATGCAATAAGAATTATAAAAAATCTTAATGAAGGGGAATCTTCCCTTCAAGCTTTTAGGGACTTAAATATCATGACATTGCCCTGTTTTTATATATATATCATTGTTCCCTGGATGTGGAAGCAAATCTGCAAAATTATACTGTTAGAGAAACCATACACACTTATAAAACTAGAAAAAAGTACATGTTAGAGCTGCCAAGGACCAGGCTTGAAAAAACAAAAAGTAGTAATATATATATATATATATATATATATATATATATATATATATATTTTCATATGAAAATAAAACTATTTAATAAATTACAAAAAGGAGGATGGATTTTAAATATGAATATGTTTAAAAGAGTTGTAATCAAATGGCTTAAAGAAAAGGCATTTTACTCTGTGAATGAATATTTTGCTTGTGATATTAGTTCTATAAGTTTTTAATTTTATCTGGTCAAGTTTTAACTTTTGTTTTATAATTTTGAGATTTTAAGTTTTAACCAACTGATTTACATATTTTAAATATTGATATTGTTATATTTTTTATTAGGTGTTAATTGTATATGTTCTTTGTGTTTCTTGTTCAATTTGTGTTTTTGATTTTTCACATACCATACAATGCTCTCATTATTACTTAAATAATTTCTTATGATCATTCTCTATTTTATTTATACAAGTTAGTCGTTTTGTAAGTTCTTATGTCTTTTGCAACGTTCCTGTTAATTTTAAAATAAATCTCTAGTTCTAAAATTATTATTTTTTACTTCTTACTGGCCCACTAGTTTGATGAAGTTATTGTAACTAGTCATGCTGCTTAATGACTAATAAAGACATCCTGAATCTATGTCATAAAGCAATCCCCTGATAGCTTTTTCAGTAAGTTAGTCACCTGCCATAGATAGTATGAGACACTATCTCCCTATCTGAAATATTGTGTTGATGGCGACTTTGAAACCTCTTATAGCAACTTTTACCAGGCAAAGTGTTATCTGCCCGAAAGGGTTGTCTCTTCCACTTTCACCAAGAATTCCCGTGTACACTAATAAGAATGTATTAGTTTCTGAAATATGTGTGTGAAATATTCATGAATATTATAAAACATAATGCTTTGGTAAGATACACTGAAAAATTGCAAACCAAAACCTTACTACAGGGTACCCTAAAACAATTTTAAAATTCCTGGTGTATGAAAGGAATCAAAAGTTTCTAGGTAACTACATCAAGAAACAAAATATAGTAAAAAATCCAACATTTTTAGAGTATGTAAAAAAATATAAAAGGACTTTTTAATAGAGTTGTAAGTTGTGATAAAAGAAAACTTCACAATGAAATATTTTAAAAATCCAAAAATAAGGCTAAAGCAGCCTGATTTGTGGAAAGAAATCAGCTGGGAACAAACAATACAAAAAAAATTGTCCATCTACAAAATTAGAGAAAGCTAAATAACTGACCCAAATTGAACAATAAATGAATTTGTATAGCACACACAATATGGTGAAAATAGCTCAGGACTTCACTTTTTCTAAAGATAGTAAAAGGGACATTGTGAAAGCAATCTTAAAATTAAAGAATATAAGGTAAATAGGTCAAGACGAGATCCCAATGTTTATTATAAAAAGATTAAAACTTCAAATTCCCTATATATTATGCATATTAGTTCATTTTTCTTTAGAAAAAGGACAATTTCCAGACCAACTTAAACTTGCCACAGTAACTACAGTTGTTATGAAGGTAAATAACTAGAAAATTATAGTCCTTATTTCTGTTTAAGCTTTTTCAGTTTTGCATTAGCTTTTTAAATAAGACGTTACAAGGTATAGTTGGCCATAGGTGGGGCCTACCTATTTTAATATTTTCTGCTGAGAAAAAGAATGATACAGTTTGCAAATCTAATCCTGGATAATTTTACAACAAACATAATATACTAATATATGATAATATAATTACTTCTAGAACTCCGCAACTCAAGAGTTGGATAAAAGAAAAGGAACAAGTAAAATTCAAGAATCTATATAAAAATGTATTAATAACCAAAAGGAATGTATACATCGTTTGTACAATGATGAGTTGTTTAGTACATTACTAAATTAATATATTTAAATAAAACCTATAACTTAGATAAGTAGATGTAAAAAAGAAACAAGTTCTTTGGAAATCTTTCCTAACAAATAAAATATAATTTGTTATAATATAACTCCGAAAATGAACACATATTTACTGGTGTTAAAATACACCATTTTAGGTGTACTTTTTAACAGAAAACATCAGAACTTAAAACTACGAGATTGTTGGAGGGAATATTCAATGTTATCACATTATGAGATACAAACAATATAAAAAGAAATTTTTAACAGTTATAACATAACTTAACATAATATAACAATAAAAAAATAACTCTGAAGCAGTTGCATTATAAAATACTAACAGTTACTTATATAAGTACTGTAATATCCCAATCACATGAAATTACATTCAGTAAAAATTCCTTTAAAAATCTTATAACATAAGTACAAATAGCTTTATTAATCCTAAATCTGATATAAGTATATATTTATCCTTATTCTCCCAGAATCCAGTTACTGCTTGCTGTTTACTATGTATCAACTACTTGACTTGGGAGTTTTTTTTAATTAACAGCTTTTAATCCAATTTCTGATAAGAACATTTTATAATTTTTCGAGAGATTGAGATGTCAAGCCTTGGCACTTTTATTTAATTCTGATAACACTGCAAAGCAGCTTTATAAAACAAATTTATAAGGATGAATGCGTTCTGTTGGTATTGAATGGTATATACTGAAAATCATCTTATTCATGCACAGCAAAAATCAGTTTCTAAAACAAGCCTTACAAAATTGAAAAAAAAAAACAGCATCAGTTGAACTGTGTCAGGGTTCAGGACCACTCGGTGCTACTGTAGTGAACTTAGATACAGATCGTTCGCTATATTATTAGTATAGTCTTATGACTACAGTAATAATATAGCCATAAGACTATATGGCTTTCATGTGGTTATAATATTAAGCACATTGAATTTTATAAATTCTGGATGCCAATGATATGAAACGAAACAATAATAACAATTAATTGAAAAGTAAAAGAGGCTTCAATTAGGTACCGATCAGTCAATAATTTGTCAATTCTGTTAAATAAATTAATTTAAAGCTGGTCTAGAGTCACAATTAGCTCAATAACAATAATTGAAACAGTCACTAAGTGGTAACTCTGAAATATAACAATACATACATAATTTAAATATAAATGAATTTATAATGCTAAACTGTCATAGAATTACTGTCATTCCTCAATTCACCCAATCGAATGAAGATTGTAAGTGTTCAAATTATTATATGAGTACTAAGATTGCAAATACTTAAAATTGTAATAAATTGGGATTATGTGTACATTTTAAATGGAAAATAACCAGATTTACATCCATAATCTTAATCTAGAGTTTAAAATTAAGATAGAAAATGTATAAGTTTGGGGGATTAAGTACATCTCTAATAGTACAAAATTTGAACGAAATTCAAAATTATGACAAAATGTGTTAGTCTTCTTAGAGTATTGAAACAACACCATTAAACATTAAAGACAAACACAAGAAAATTTCATTTATCATAAAAACACAATTTATCCTGATGTGACTCATATAAAATAGTTCACTAAATAATTTGTCTGAGTTACACTTCAAAATGTTAATAAAAATCAAAATAAAATTTATAAACTGAAATTATGCACGAAACGTGCATGATCTAATACAATGCATTGATTAAAAAACTATAAAAACCAAAAACAGTATACTTGACTAAATCAATAACAATAATGGTAATAACACAATGCATATTTACTAATCTGATATTAACGGACCGCCACATTACGTAGTAAGTAAGAATATTAATAAAATATATAATTAAAGTTAATTATACATATACAACAAAAACCCACAGAAAAACCAGCTTTTACACCGGTTTGATGAACTTAAGGATCAAATTAAAGCTTCCCATTTTAATACGTTCCACCTTTAAAAACAGTAAAAAATGTATCTATATAGTTTTATTTTACAGTGAAGTTATTTAAATATTCATTTTTTTAAATTAATCATATAATACACAATAAAAACACCATATGAATAAAACATTATTATTACTTATTAATAGTTATTGAGTATAAAATATATCTATGTTTTAGATGCTGCTACATTGAAAACATACATTTTTAACTATCCATGTGCGTAGTATTAAAATTTTAGCAATATTTTATTCAATGTTCTTGAGGTATTCAATTCACCCTTTATGGTCGTAATAAAAATGAACATAGTTCTAAAATTATTTCTCAATAGTTATAATAATACAGCTCTTATTATTTATAATGCAAAATAAATACTGTACACACTATAGTGAGGTAATACAATACAATACAAAATAATACATTTCCTTACAATAATTTTGGCATGATTCATTTGGTAAAATGTAAAATCATTAATTACTTGAAAATACTTACGAAATGTACACTTTGCAGTAGTCTTTTCAATTCAAAGTAAAATTTATCAACTAATAAAAACAAGAAGAAACCATAAAATTTTACACTTGAAGTAGTTTCTGATCAGATCTCATTCCTATGATGATTAAATTTCATAGGTCACTAATAATACTAATACCAAAGTAATACTACTGGTACAAAACCATAAATGTATCAGGCAAATAAAACTTGCCTGCTGACATAAATACAATAAAACAATATCATCTTCCCACACAATATATCCTCAACTATTCTTTTCACTCTCTTATTCCTTTGACACTATAATATAATGTTTGGAAAATTAAAATTGGTTGGAGTGGTATCTGTTGGTTATGTTGATGGTTAGTGGTGTGTTTTGGTTACTCATTATAAAGCTGAAAGTAATATTACTAAGCTGACTACATAATTATACATAATACATTCATACATATTTGAGCAAATTGTCTATGAGTCTACTTGGTGACATTGAATTGCATCATCTACTATAACCATAGACTTTTGTCAAATTGCTTTTGCCAATGAACACATACATGTTCACTAGCTTTACATCACCATTAATAACATTAAAAGTAAGTATTTTAATGTTGTATACACCAAGCTGAGATATAAACAAAAGATAATTTTTGAGGACTTTGAATAATGTATAAATGTCATACATTTTTAATTCTAAAAATATTTGTCTTACCAGCATTTATAAAGCAAAGTAGTAAATATGTTAATTATTGTAAAATTAATTGGCATATTAATGTTTCAGATTGTTCTACTAAATTAATAATGCTAATATTATTAGTAGTTTACGGAAATTGCAATAAATATTATTTTTTACACAAAGCTATGTTTTTGGATGATATTGTACTGCAGTTTCATAATATACAATTGTCTTGTACAGAATAAGAGCTTTAAAATAATAATCATTGATGTTCCATCATGGCCCTTTCCTTGGATACCTGGGAAGCATTCATGCCACAAACATGAAACCGGTTGAAGAAAACCACAGCATTGCAGAATTACAGTGTGCATTGCATCGCATTACACCGATCCTAGACAATCAACACTGCCCCATGACTCGAGACAAACATTTGCCCAAAGAGGACTGAGGAACAATATTCCTCCTCCTGGTCTGTCGACTGAACTTGACAGAACACAGGTACGACTAGATCGACGGTGCACTACAATACAACTACAGCTCATCGTGAGATATCCTCACAGGGAAGTCCGTATGGTTACGCACGTGTTCCACTCCGACTTTCACCAACCTCAGAAATTCGTCTACGTCAAACTTGTAGTTGGTAAATTTGGCATGTGCTCCACCGTCGGGGTGGTGACCCTGTGAATAATTTATGTATATAAGTTGTACAATTTAATACTGAATCTTCCATTTATTAAATAAGTGAGTTGATTAATCTCAATTTATTTTCTAGGAATGTTATGAAGTTTGTTTCTTTTTCTATCACACATGTAATACTATATCAAACCAATTCTAGTTCCTTTAAATATACTTTTAATACTTTTTTCTGAAATCTTTCAATATTTTTGCTTAATTTTGTTAAAAGAAACTGTTTATTAATTTGGTAAAACAATACTAATGATTAAAGTTTGAAAATATGAATTCGTAATTCTTTTTAATACAAACTATAACATATTATGTGGAATATTTTGTCATTTAGAATTGACTAAATGGTGTATTTTTCATACACCCATGTCTAAATAAAATAAAAAATTACTCAAGTGTTATCTTCCTTGTTTCATGTGATTAAAATTTCAAATGTTGCTAAGTTCAATATGCATATTTTTGGCATTGACACAATTTAAATAGTAAACCACCAACCATCGTTAGTTATTACAGTAAAATAACTTTTTTTCTACTGAAAGTATTGTAACAAAATATTACCTCGTCCTCTTGCCACAGTTTTTTCCTTATTCTCCCACGTGAGATACCTGACACCTCGCAACCTTGCAAGATCCTGGTAGCAGCTTTCGTCTTCACAGTTGTACCTGAAAATGTTAACATTCCAGAGACAACCTCATTATAACTTACAAATTCAACTATACTAAACTAAAGTGTTAGTTATATACACTCTTTGAATGTTCACAAGTGAATTACACTAACACAAACATCACATGCATTGTCTAACATTTAAATTCTCCAGGTGACTGATGATGTAGCAGATAACCAATTTGTTTTGAAGAGGAGCAATAAATGTTATTGATAAGGCATTGAATACATTGGCTTAAACTAAAAATTTATTAGTTGGCCAATAACACCAATAATTAAGACGTGGTTTTGCTATTAAAGTCTCTTTTGCTTAAGGGGCACTATTTAATATTAGGTAATCCTAATCTTAAATGTTGCTTCTTATTGTTTTTTTAAGGTTACTGATTTAAGTTTTATTATAGTTTTCACATTCTGTTATAAATACAAATTTTCATTTCTTGTTTTAATTTATTTCTGGCAAAATTAAACTCAGAAAATAACTTAGATCTTGAACTGAAATTAATAGGCCTATAATATTTAATTACAAAATAATATAATATAAAACCAGAGTTTGTCATTGCATATTTTTATTTCGTATTTATTTATTATTAACTACATTGTGTACATAGACTTGACCGCACCAACTTTTCACAAAGATATGCAGAAACTGTGGGAGCTCATTCTACAGGTAAAAATATTGATACAACTTTATGTAACCATGGGTTTGGAAATGTTTTTGTTAACGAGTTACGATTGGCCAAACATACACGATAATGTGAATCACCCTGTATATAAACTTACATTTTTACAAAATGTTGACTTAGTTACATAAATTGGGGGATTTTAGGGCAGGCATCTACACAGTAACATAAAAAGTAACTGCAGCCATTCGTTTAGAATGAATAAATTGAGTGCAATTTAATTTTTACATAGATTTATGTTAGACATAGACTATACAATTTAGAACCATAATGCTACAAAAATAATAAGGAATAAATAAAAAAAAAACAAAATTTCAACAATAACAACAATAGTGAATTAAGCAAATAAAATAACAAGATATGCAACATGAAAAGGAAAGTTTTATAGACTTGACACTTCCATATGAAGTTTATCCTGCAAACAGTATTAAACCCATCAATCAGGATACTATATGTTTCTCTTTGAAGCTCTCCCTCTCCTCAAAAGACCAACAGGAGTAGTTAGTGTAGTATGCTAACTGGCGTGAGTTTGTGTTGTAAATATAGACTTGACACTTCCATGTGAAGTTTATCCTGCCGTTATCCTGCAAACAGTATTAACCCATCAATCAGGATACTATATGTTTCTCTTTGAAGCTTTCCCTCTCTCCTCAAAGACCAGAGGACAGTTAGTGTAGTATGCTAACTGGCGTGAGTTTGTGTTGTAAATATAGACTTGACACTTCCATGTGAAGTTTATCCTGCCGTTATCCTGCAAACAGTATTAACCCATCAATCAGGATACTATATGTTTCTCTTTGAAGCTTTCCCTCTCCTCAAAGACCAGAGGACAGTTAGTGTAGTATGCTAACTGGCGTGAGTTTGTGTTGTAAATATAGACTTGACACTTCCATGTGAAGTTTATCCTGCCGTTATCCTGCAAACAGTATTAACCCATCAATCAGGATACTATATGTTTCTCTTTGAAGCTTTCCCTCTCCTCAAAGACCAGAGGACAGTTAGTGTAGTATGCTAACTGGCGTGAGTTTGTGTTGTAAATATAGACTTGACACTTCCATGTGAAGTTTATCCTGCCGTTATCCTGCAAACAGTATTAACCCATCAATCAGGATACTATATGTTTCTCTTTGAAGCTTTCCCTCTCCTCAAAGACCAGAGGACAGTTAGTGTAGTATGCTAACTGGCGTGAGTTTGTGTTGTAAATATAGACTTGACACTTCCATGTGAAGTTTATCCTGCCGTTATCCTGCAAACAGTATTAACCCATCAATCAGGATACTATATGTTTCTCTTTGAAGCTTTCCCTCTCCTCAAAGACCAGAGGACAGTTAGTGTAGTATGCTAACTGGCGTGAGTTTGTGTTGTAAATATAGACTTGACACTTCCATGTGAAGTTTATCCTGCCGTTATCCTGCAAACAGTATTAACCCATCAATCAGGATACTATATGTTTCTCTTTGAAGCTTTCCCTCTCCTCAAAGACCAGAGGACAGTTAGTGTAGTATGCTATCTGGCGTGAGTTTGTGTTGTAAATATAGACTTGACACTTCCATGTGAAGTTTATCCTGCCGTTATCCTGCAAACAGTATTAACCCATCAATCAGGATACTATATGTTTCTCTTTGAAGCTTTCCCTCTCCTCAAAGACCAGAGGACAGTTAGTGTAGTATGCTAACTGGCGTGAGTTTGTGTTGTAAATATAGACTTGACACTTCCATGTGAAGTTTATCCTGCCGTTATCCTGCAAACAGTATTAACCCATCAATCAGGATACTATATGTTTCTCTTTGAAGCTTTCCCTCTCCTCAAAGACCAGAGGACAGTTAGTGTAGTATGCTAACTGGCGTGAGTTTGTGTTGTAAATATAGACTTGACACTTCCATGTGAAGTTTATCCTGCCGTTATCCTGCAAACAGTATTAACCCATCAATCAGGATACTATATGTTTCTCTTTGAAGCTTTCCCTCTCCTCAAAGACCAGAGGACAGTTAGTGTAGTATGCTAACTGGCGTGAGTTTGTGTTGTAAATATAGACTTGACACTTCCATGTGAAGTTTATCCTGCCGTTATCCTGCAAACAGTATTAACCCATCAATCAGGATACTATATGTTTCTCTTTGAAGCTTTCCCTCTCCTCAAAGACCAGAGGACAGTTAGTGTAGTATGCTAACTGGCGTGAGTTTGTGTTGTAAATATAGACTTGACACTTCCATGTGAAGTTTATCCTGCCGTTATCCTGCAAACAGTATTAACCCATCAATCAGGATACTATATGTTTCTCTTTGAAGCTTTCCCTCTCCTCAAAGACCAGAGGACAGTTAGTGTAGTATGCTAACTGGCGTGAGTTTGTGTTGTAAATATAGACTTGACACTTCCATGTGAAGTTTATCCTGCCGTTATCCTGCAAACAGTATTAACCCATCAATCAGGATACTATATGTTTCTCTTTGAAGCTTTCCCTCTCCTCAAAGACCAGAGGACAGTTAGTGTAGTATGCTAACTGGCGTGAGTTTGTGTTGTAAATATAGACTTGACACTTCCATGTGAAGTTTATCCTGCCGTTATCCTGCAAACAGTATTAACCCATCAATCAGGATACTATATGTTTCTCTTTGAAGCTTTCCCTCTCCTCAAAGACCAGAGGACAGTTAGTGTAGTATGCTAACTGGCGTGAGTTTGTGTTGTAAATATAGACTTGACACTTCCATGTGAAGTTTATCCTGCCGTTATCCTGCAAACAGTATTAACCCATCAATCAGGATACTATATGTTTCTCTTTGAAGCTTTCCCTCTCCTCAAAGACCAGAGGACAGTTAGTGTAGTATGCTAACTGGCGTGAGTTTGTGTTGTAAATATAGACTTGACACTTCCATGTGAAGTTTATCCTGCCGTTATCCTGCAAACAGTATTAACCCATCAATCAGGATACTATATGTTTCTCTTTGAAGCTTTCCCTCTCCTCAAAGACCAGAGGACAGTTAGTGTAGTATGCTAACTGGCGTGAGTTTGTGTTGTAAATGGGGCAATTTTAGGCCCATTGCTATTTATCTGCTACATAAAATACATGCCTAGGTGTCTTAGTCAAATTAACCAAACAAAAACCAACTCTGCATTTACGCAGATGACTCCAATCTTATTATCTCTACAAAGACAGATACAGAACTAGAAATAAACTCTTTTATTCAACTATCAAAATTACAAGAATTCTTTTTTAATAACAATTTAATCTTAAACACTCAAAAGACTAATTACATGTTGTTTACAACAAAACAAAATAGGAAAGATAGCCAAGTCCAAATTCATATTGATACTGAGGTCATATCCCAAGTTCCTAAAACCAAATTCCTAGGTATTTACATTGATAGCCATCTGAGTTGGGATCAGCATATTGACCATGTCTTAACTAAAATTAATTCTGGAATTTATGCTCTAAAAAGGTTGTCTAACTTATGTAATCTAACTGTATTAAAAAGTGTATTTCGTGCTCACGTTCAATCGCATGTATCTTATGGAATATGTGTGTATGGAGGTACATCCAACCAAAATCTCCATAAAATTTTAATTTGCCAAAAAAGAGCTGTAAGAGCAATGTTAAATTTACATAATGATGACTCGGTACGACAACATTTCATTGATTTAAAAATTTTAACAGTTCATAGCCTGTATATTTTAGAATGTGTTATTTATGTCAAAATTAATTTAGGAAAATTTTTTAACACACAATGATATTCACCATTACGACACACGTAATAAAAATAAAATAGTTTTGGATAATCATAATTTAGAATTGTTTAAGAAGAAAACCACATATAATGGTGTAAAAGTTTTAAATCTTATTCCAAAAGAAATTGGCGAAATAAATGATCAGAAAAAATTCAGGTTATTGCTAAAGAATTTCTTGCTTAAAAATGCTTTTTATACATTTGACCAATTTTATAGCCTAAGAAACAACATGCAACTTAATTGAAATTTTAAAATGTTTTCGACAAGGTTAATACCTAGCATAGATTTAGACATTTAACTATAAGGTTTTAGATAAAAATTATATCTGGAACATACTTAGATATAGTCTGATGAATTGTGACACTATTTATTGTATTTCAATGTACAAATATGAATAAAGATTATTTGAATTGAATTGAACACATTCACTACCAGAGGTTACACTAATAATAAGTGGTATAACTCCCAGTTTATGGCTCTGTGCCACTTGATAGCCAAAGGGTTAACATATCATACTATAGCTAGATAGAGTATTGCACCAGAGGTTACACTAATAATAAGTGGTATAACTCCCAGTTTATGGCTCTGTGCCACTTGATAGCCAAAGGGTTAACATCTCATACTATAGCTAGATAGAGTATTGCACCAGAGGTTACACTAATAATAAGTGGTATAACTCCCAGTTTATGGCTCTGTGCCACTTGATAGCCAAAGGGTTAACATCTCATACTATAGCTAGATAGAGTATTGCACCAGAGGTTACACTAATAATAAGTGGTATAACTCCCAGTTTATGGCTCTGTGCCACTTGATAGCCAAAGGGTTAACATCTCATACTATAGCTAGATAGAGTATTGCACCAGAGGTTACACTAATAATAAGTGGTATAACTCCCAGTTTATGGCTCTGTGCCACTTGATAGCCAAAGGGTTAACATCTCATACTATAGCTAGATAGAGTATTGCACCAGAGGTTACACTAATAATAAGTGGTATAACTCCCAGTTTATGGCTGGAAAAAAAAAATTATATCTGGAACATACTTAGATATAGTCTGATGAATTGTGACACTATTTATTGTATTTCAATGTACAAATATGAATAAAGATTATTTGAATTGAATTGAATTGAAAAAAATATAAACTTGACCCCATTCTAAGTACTTGATTTATTGTGTATCTTCAGTGCGTTTTTATAAAGTGTTGTATTGTGAAGATCTATGTATTAATAATGATTTAATCACTAAAACCATTCTTTTTATTAAAGCTTATTAAAACAGCTAGCACTAATTATTAGTTTGCCTTTCTGTTGTCTTTAATGATCGGCGAAGTCTGTAAATAAAGTATTGAGACTGATTTTATGCCTACCAAACTGGCAACACTGTAACTATGACACGTAGTCATACGCTTAACCAAACATATCAATATTGAGTATTAATTTCATTAGTATATTATTGTCATTTTAGTTGTAAATAAACTTTCAGCAAAATAAGTTTTTTATAAGATTTCCAAAATGAGTCAGAACAATCATAAGCAACATTATATAATTAAATTCTATGTTAAGCTTGGTAAAAATCCTAGTGTACCATCTGAAAAATTGAAGAAAGATTATGGTGACAACATTTTGATACATTTTTAGATGTTATACAGGGTCTGTATAATAAGTAACCGCACTGAGCCTGCCCCGCTCCGTCAAAGCGTCTGCTAACCGGTATCTGGTGCTGTAGTGGTGGTGGGGGGTGTAGTGAAAGGGAACCGGGCTGCAGCAGTTGCCTCCAAGCGCTTGGAGAGTTAGTATCGAGCGAGGGCGGAGTGCATGTTCAGTTACCCCGTCGGAGTGAAAATGGAGAGTACGATCGAGCAACGTTTTAGCATTAAATTTTGTGTCAAACTCAAGAAAACGGCCTCGGAAACGGTCCAGTACTCAGGTGTTTCAGTGGCACAAAAATTTCCGGGAGGGCCGCGATGACGTCCATGACAAACAGCGCGTCGGTCCTCCATCAACGAGTCACACGGACACAAATGTGCAAAAAGTGCGTGATGTGTTGAACAGTGATCGTCGTCTGAGCATTCGGGCTATCGCAGATGAGGTCGGAATTGATAAGATGACCGTTCAAAACATTATTAAGAACGATCTGGGCATGAGGAAGATCTGCGCGAAGCTGGTACCCAAACACCTGACTGATGAGCAAAAGAATCGCTTCGGAAATCCTTGATCGACTGCAAACCGAACCAGAGTTTTTCAACCACGTTAATACAGGAGACGAGACGTGGGTTTTTGAATACGATCCTGAGACGAAGCGGCAGAGTTCGGAGTAGCACACACCGGCATCACCACAACCGAAAAAAGCGCGCATGAGCAAATTGAAGGTGAAGTCGATGCTCATTGCTTTCTTTGACGTGAAAGGCATTGTTCACAAAGAGTTTGTGCCACCCGGACAAACTGTAAATGGCCAGTACTACAGAGAGGTGCTCCGTCGACTAACCGCCCGGGTTCACCGAGTCCGTCCAGAGATTGCCGATTCGTGGATTCTCCATCACGACAATGCACCGTCGCACACCTGCCTGCTTGTCACCGAACAGTTGGCAAAACAGTCGAGGGCAACGTTGCCACAGCCTCCTTACAGCCCGGATATGGCACCACCGGACTTCTTTCTGTTCCCCAAGATCAAGAGACACCTTAAGGGGACGCGGTTCGGGACTCTGGAAAACGTTCAACGTGCTAAGACGAGGGCCCTAGACAACATCGAGGTTGCCGACTTCCAGGGAGCGTTCAGGGATTGGAAAATACGGTATCAGCGTGTTATCGACTCCAATGGGGACTACTTTGAAGATTTCTAAAGAAAAATTGTACATATTTTGCCAATAAAAAATTTCCTGAAGTCAGTCCGGTTACTTATTATACAGACCCTGTATAGCACTTTTAGATGGACAAGAATTGGTTTAGGATCACCCTCACTAAAGAAAAGCGTTATAATTAAAAAGTTATGAAAATGTCAGAGATTTGGTGCAAAATAATTGAATTAAAAGAATTAAAAATGAAGAAGGTTTGTAAAATTAGTTCCAAAAAACCTCATTGTTCAACAAAAAGACAACACAATTGAAGTTTGTCAAGATCTCTTAGAACAAACTGAAAGAGATGCTGATTTTATAAAACACGTTATCACTGGTAACAGATTGTAGATTATTGAGATTCATCTCGTTTGAAAAAGGCAAGAACGAACGAAACCAAAGTTGAAACCATGCTGATATTTTTCTTTGTTTTTAGTGGCATTGTCTATTGAGTTTTTGCCTACAGGACGAACTGTAAATCAATACGGAAAAGAGTCATGCGCGTGAGACCAGTCAATACAAACAACTGGATGCTGCATCATGACAATGCACCTTGTCACACTGCACTCTTACTTACTGAGTTTTCAACCAGAAAAAACATTCCCATTGTTCCTCAATCACCCTATTCTCCCGACTTGTGTCCTTGTGACTTTTTTAAACCGTTCCCTAAGCTAAAAAGCCACTTCAAAGCACATCATTTTGGAATAATAGAAAAAATAAAACAAAATTTGACTGCCCAGCTGGAGGGCATTCTAGTTTGAGACTTCCAGCACTGCTACGAGGATTTGAGAAAACCGAATGAAGTGATGTGTGTGGTTTCCCAAGGGAACTAATTTGAAGGAGATAGAGTTCATACTTAAATGTATTGTAAATAAACATATTATCTAACTAGTCTCATTAATTTTTTTACAGATATCGTATGTGTAGAGAAAATTATTTATGCAAAATCTGTGCTTTTTTGATATTTTGAGAAGATACATTTATGGTATGAAAGATACACATTCTGTATGGGCTGTCAATATCCAGGTTTTAATTATAAGTCCTGCACAGTTTGCACAGTAGATAGTGTGAAATGTGTATACATTGACAGCATCTTTTATATAAAGAATTTGTTATTTTTATAATATTTGCTTCAAATGTTCAATTAATGTACACTTACAACTCGAAGACGACCGCCCAGTCAGGCAGGAAGAGCAAGTGAGTCAGTCCTGCGCCGTGGATACCAATAAATATATCACTGTTGTGAGTGAGCTCAAGTTGTTTCTTGAAGTCCATGTTCCTGTTGTACACTACCTGAAACATGAACATGTGACTAATGTAAACTTACAACTCGAAGACGACCGCCCAGTCAGGCAGGAAGAGCAAGTGAGTCAGTCCTGCGCCGTGGATACCAATAAATATATCACTGTTGTGAGTGAGCTCAAGTTGTTTCTTGAAGTTCATGTTCCTATTGTACACTACCTGAAACCATGAAGTGGTGTACTTCAAAATAGTGTCTGGATTTATTTAAAACACTATGTTCTAAATAAATAATTTAATTCACCAAGCACATAAACACTTCTTCAAATTTCTTAACCTAGATATTTACAAAAATAGTTTTATATATTCATACAGAATAATTACACTTATAAAATAAATAAAAAGAAGTCTCGAGTAAAAGACAAACAAGTAAGAAGTGTAGAAATTTATCTCTAGTATAAAAAACTATAGAATGAAAAATGGCCTAAGGTTAGCACTATTGGGAAGTACAATTTTTCCTTCCTCGATTCGGCTGGTAAATATCTAAGCAAATGAATAACAATATGCAACTTTTAAATGTATTTACATGGGTCAAGGGGGGTGGGGAACTTGGAAGGGGAAGGTTTACAATTAATTGTATGATAACTTTAAATAAAATTTCAGTTTGAGAGCTTCATTCACAAAAACCCACTTAGATTTGATAAATTATATTTTTTTTTCATGTATTAGTAAAATTTTATATTCACTTTTGTTGTTATTTTTCTTACGATAAAGCCACATATCTTAATTTTCATAGAACTTTAAAAAATAAAATTTTATTTTTGAATGTGAATAACATCCGACTAAGAAATAAAGAAATTTATTTCTTAGTTTCCGTCACAAAGATCACTGGCATTGTTAATTCACAGCTAGTCTAACAAATAGATGTCTTGTTACTACATGTAAATGACCCTGATTACTTGTTCAACACTTTACAAAGACAGTCAGTGTTTTCAAACTGAAAAAATTATCAAAAGTTGTGTCACAATTGGAGTTGAACAAAATGACGAATAAAAAAAACTAACCTACTCATCTGTTTAAAAAAATTCCCTGAATGCCTATAGCAGTCAAACTTTCAGGTTATTTATAGGCTAAAATTTAAGCAATTAATTTATTGTTAACAGTTGTGTGCACTGGACTTATTTGGGCTGATAGCTAGATCCAGTAGATGATCTTATTGTTAGATAGAATCTAGTGTGGCCAACCAGAAATGAACTGAAATTGAATTCACATCTCACTTTACCCATCGCTGAAATGTTTCTTCTCTGTACTTTGTGATTTAAAAACCATAAATATATAACCTAATTGACAACTTACAATACTTTTTTATAAATAATATTTTGCTTGCAGTTAGTATTTTGTACTTATGTTCATGCATTGCCATGAGTCTGTTGTGTCTATTGTTGGTATTATGGGATTGCTTTTTATATTATTGGGCAATCCAAAGGTTTTTAAAATAGAGTGGTATTATGGGATTGCTTTTTATATTATTGGGCAATCCAAAGGTTTTTAAAATAGAGTGGTATTGTGGGATTGTTTTTTATATTATCGGACAATCCAAAGGTTCAAGGATAGCAAAAATTGGATTGGTGATGACTTTGTTTCATCAAACATAGGCTAAAAAAGGTATTAGGATTTGAAATTTCAGAATTGGGAATCGATTTTTTAACCCCTTAACCGCCACATACAAATACAGGATTTTGTTGTGTTTTGCAGATTTCTTGTTGTTGCTGGAATTGATCGACATGATCCAGATGCTGAAACACTCTTCCAGCAAGATGGTGCAACAAGCCATACTGCTAATGTCTCAATGGAATTACTCAGACTTGCATTTCCACGACGTCTAATCAGCAGGAATTAATGGCGATTTCCCCTGGCCTGCCCGTTCACCAGATCTGACGGCACCAGACTTTTTTCTTTGGGGCTACCTCAAGTGCAAAGTCTTCCAGGAAAAATCCACCAAGAACAAAAGAAGACCTGAAGGAGCGAATTCGACAGGAAATTAACAACATTCCAGTACAGATGCTACGAAACGTCATGGGACAATTTCATCTCAGGCTTAGACAATGTGTGAAGGACGACACCTCACTGACAACATATTGTAAAAAATGATTGTTTTTAAGTTAAATCTTTAATTTCCACTCTTGTACTTGAGATCCATGTTCAACTATTATGATTTTACTTGTAAATAAATCTTTGGTGGTTTTACAAAATCGTGCCGTTTCACTGCCTCACCCTGTACTTATGTTCATGCATTGCCATGAGTCTGTTGTGTCTATTGTTGGTATTATGGGATTGCTTTTTATATTATTGGGCAATCCAAAGGTTTTTAAAATAGAGTGGTATTATGGGATTGCTTTTTATATTATTGGGCAATCCAAAGGTTTTTAAAATAGAGTGGTATTGTGGGATTGTTTTTTATATTATCGGACAATCCAAAGGTTCAAGGATAGCAAAAATTGGATTGGTGATGACTTTGTTTCATCAAACATAGGCTAAAAAAGGTATTAGGATTTGAAATTTCAGAATTGGGACTCGATTTTTTAACCCCTTAACCGCCACATACAAATACAGGATTTTGTTGTGTTTTGCAGATTTTTTTTTGTTGCTGAAACTTGTTTAGAATTAGTTTTTAAATAGAATTATATTAGTTTATCAAGTGTAACAATTGTAAAAAAAAAACAAAAAAAATTTAACTTAAAAAAAAATTATTATTTTTTTGCAAAGCGTGTTCAATACATTTATTATTTTTATTTTTTTATTTAAAAAACTTTTTAGGTACGAAATCTCTACTATAGTAAAAAAGAAGCACATTTTACTTTAGAATGATTTATTTTTGCTAAAAATGTAGATTACAAGGATTGTAAATATGGACATTTTACAAGTTCCGTTACCCCAAGTTCATGAGTAGTGCTTAGACAAAGGACAGGTCGCTTATTAACCCATTTCATCACCATCATTGTCCCAGTGCTGTCATACATCGCGGTCATTTCCCCTTTTTTGAGAGGTTTTGAAACAAGTTCTTTTGGGACATTTTTACGGTTTTTCCTAACCGTCCCGACAACATCTGTAAATATTTTCTCGCACTCAATAGCGAGTTTTGGGCTGCAATAAAAGTTATCTACATAAATGCAGTAACCTTTGTTCTCAAGGCCATTCAACAGAGTGAGAACTACATTGCTAGCGTGGCCAAGGCTGTTGTTATTTTGAATGTCAGTCCCTGAACCACAGTAAACTTTCAATTTCCAAATATACTCACTGGACGACTCTGACAGCATGTATGATTTGATGCCAAACCTTGCCCGTTTTATGGGGATGTACTGCCGGAAGCCTATGCGACCTTTCCACAACAAAAGGCTTTCATCAATGGCTAGGTTTTTTTCTGGTGGGTAAACTTCTTCAAATCTGGTACACAAATAGTCCAAAACAGGCTTTATTTTTTGCAGCTTTTTGCTACCCGGTCCAACTGGCACCTCATTGTCCGAAAAATGTAGAAAACAAGAAAGGAGTGACAGCCTATTCCGGCTTATCAAACTACCAAAACCTGGAGTTGAGAACAAAGGTTTTTCAGTGAAGTAAAAATCAACTTCTGGTTTCCATATTACTCCATGAAGAATGTAGATAGCCAATAAGATGTGCATCTCGTCAATAGTAGTAGACCTCCAGGCGTGAAATCTCGAAAACTGTAGTAACGGTTTATTGGCCAGAAACTGATTAGCATAATTATTCGTTTCAAGAACAATCAAATCTACCAACTCATCTGTAAAGTAGATTTTGAACAATTCATAAGGATCGTTATTGTCCTGAACATCGACTTTTATCCCTGGAGTACCAGTAAACGTGGTAGGCCTAGGCCTACAATCAGGCGAAGTGTCGGCATGTTCACTCCAAGTAATTGGTAAAGGTCTTACCCTTATTCCAACAGTTTGCACTCCATCTGTAGGTAGTAAAGGCTGGTCTTCTTCATCAGAAGATAGGCCTACCTTGCAGTTCATCGCCGAGAAGGTCATCTTCACTCTCAGAGTCAGAGTCTAAGAACCAATTGTCAATTTGCGCTTGAAAAGCAGCCATATTTCGATCAAGACATCACTGAACAATAATTCGCTGAGTACTATAACCGCTAACAATCACAATATATAAACTAGGCTAATTGAAAACTATAAAAAACTATTGAAAATGAAAAAAAACTATTATAACTAAAACTTATGTAGGCCTGTCCAAACACAGTGAGGCTAGCAAACGTAATGGCAAATACACCATGAAATGGCGGATAGGACAGCCAGACCACACCCACAAAGGTGGTGCCTAAGCGGCAAAAAACATCCTCTTAGTTGGTGCTGCTACCTTGCGGAAGTAACGGAAACTACTTGGAAACTGATCTATGCAGAGAACGATATATACTGACGCATTAATACGTCAAGAAACAAAATAAAACGGGACAAACGCACTAAACGTAATATTACGTCAGCGGCACTTTTTTGCACACAGGCCACTGACGTAATATTACGACGGTGGCGGGCAAGGGGTTAAGATTCAAGATTAAAAAATTCTGGATCTGCTCATTACTACTGTGAATAAAGTTCATGTTGTATGGTTCTCAATTACTACATATCCAAATGCCTGTTATGAAAACATCATACAGGTTTCTGTTCCCAAACAAGACTAGGAAAGGTTATTTGTAGTATCAGACTAAGTGAAAATGAAGAAAAGTACTGGAAAATAACATCTTTTACATATTATCAAACTGTTGCAGCATCTCAAAATTCACTTGCCACAGCATCATAAAATACCAACTGGTGTCTGTCGCAACGAATGTGTTTATGACCTTTAGCTTCAAATTTAAAATCGATTTTTATATGTCTAAAACTCTTCAATATTGTTGCCTTACCCTTTGAACAATATAATCTGGGTTCTGTTGCAGTGCTGATAGTAACTCTGCTTCATTGAGGATATTCCTGTAGGCAGACTCTCTGGACAACAGAGTGATCCGGATGGAAGGGTTGGTCCGGGGCTCCTGGACCACTCCCATGCGGTATAGGACATGTTTGGAGAACGCATGGAACAGTCCACTTTTCTGACATCCCCATATCTGTAATCCATAATTAGTTACCTAATGGTAAAGTCAATTAATAAACTTACTCCACAATAGTGTAAAGTACTTGAAAAAAATCTTAAGTTGTCCACTACTGGAATATCCTAAAGTGTCAAGATTTATTTTCATTACCAATTAATAAGAACAAGAAATATGTTTATTTAAATTTAATTTTAAACTTTTTAATTTTATTTTATTTTAACATTTTATTTTGACATTTTAATTTAACATCTATAGAATAACCTATTTTATTCATCCTGTACAATTACAATATACATAACAACTATTTCCTAAAATAGTCAACTAACCAACTTAATAGTAGCTTATTTTTATGATGGTTTACACTTGTATATTCTTAAAAGATATTCCAGTATCTTTTGCAATACAGTATATATTTTCCTCTCAATACTCAAATGAATAAAATATAAATCACTAATTAAAAAAATTCCATACAGAATGACAACAAAAATTACACTATGTTAATAACAGCTGTACTTAGAAATGAAACTTGGACAATGGTCCTTGTTCAATGAAATATACTTTTAGTTGTATTAAACATTTTGAATTTTAGTTTTCAAAGAAGTGGTTTCCTCAACCCAAAATTTTAAATAGCAAGTCCTTTTTAGTATTTAGTTTGAATTCAATTAAATCTTGCCTATTGTAAGTTTTTGATTACAATAAACTGTCTTCAAGCTATAAATATGTAAATTATTTCGTCTATAATTAGTATTTCGCTGTTTCCAAATTACCACAAAAGCTGCAAAAGTATTCTTATCTAAAGTAGTTATTGTTTGTGTAATTTATAAGTTATCAAGTCAAATGACATGCAATTCATGCAGAAGAGTTGCTCTATTGGCTTGTACAAAGTAGTTGTGTATTTTATTTCTGTTGTTTCTGTAAAACAAAGACATATATACACTTAATTTTTCTTGAACAGTCAGTTCGCATCCACAGTATTGAAGATGTTTTTAAAATGTAGTATTATTTGGATTATTTTTTGGAATATTCAATTTATTGTTGCAGTTATGTTTAGTAAAGAGAAAATATTAATGTAGTGTTATAAATATAGTGAAATCTATTGGGTTTGTGACAGTATATTTATAAACAAAAATAGCTGTAAAATGGCCCAAGAACTGCTGACCACAGTGAGTTCTAAAGTATCCGTATCAAGTGTTAAGCATAAAAATTATTACTTAGAGTATGAAACAAGAACACATGCAAATCTAGTTTGGTTACTACTAACAACATAGGATAAATCATAAACTACAAGAAACATACACATACAGAATTGAAACTTTAAACATATATTGATTTCAACAATTTTCTTTATATGCTAAAAACTTTTCAAATTATCCATGTAGCAGAGGTTAATAAGCAGATTTAAAACTAAGAATGAGTGTTAGTTTTTTATACTAAACTGTTACTCACGAGAGGTGTGTTGTAGTAGAGACCGAATATCATCCTAGGGAGGAGTGGAAAGATGAGGTTACGGAAGCAGACAGTCTTGCCTGCAAATGTTTTGAGATCCCAGATCGGATGCCTGGTGAACACTTTCATGACAGGAGCAAAGTTGGAGATGTACGAGAATGACTCCCAGACGAGAATATGAACATCAGTAGAGAACGTTGTCCAGTCATGAAGTTTGACATGTTGAGACGCGTACAGGTTGAAAAAGTCACAGAAGTGATGGTACATGTTAACTGCTGCAACAAAGTGTCAATTGAGTTCAGCAAACTCTTTTATAAATATATTGATTCAAAAGATCAGCTACTTCCAATTAATCAATTTATTCTTAAATGTTCTCAAACAATACTATATTGTCTATTTTTATTTTCAATTTATTCCCATATCATAAATGGTATAATGAATTCATGTTTTAAAACAACATTTGTAGGACTTGTGTAATTTTTATCAAACTCTTAAATCAATGCAGTAATTAGATTGAAACAATGATCAGATTATTATTGAATATCCAATAAATATTATACAGTCAAAGTACACTTTCAGGCCAGAATTACCATATTAATATGATAGCATCAAACCATCTGATGTGATTACCGTTAGGTAGATTGTAATTTTGTATCATACTAGTGGCTGTATGGCAACTAGCTCAGCATTGGATATTGCAAAGTCACCTTCCTCTTGTCACAGTTGAATTAATTTTTTATGAACTGAACATAATCATAACCTAAAATTCGTAGGCAAGTACAGTCCAACCATGCAATTGAAGTAGTAATTCTCTCCAAGTTCAGTTTTTGAGCTATGGATTGTTCATGTAAATACTCTATACATACCTGAACTTCACACTATGAATGAGGATATTCTGATCCACAGCAATTCACTTTTCTACGTATTCAAAATGTGTCTCTTCTGTAATGACTCGGTAAAGACATAAGTTTTGCAACTACCAAGCATCAGATAAGGGACGGTGAGAAAGCCACATAAGATATATCTAATTCAATTCCAAACATGATAGTTTAGAGAAAGCATGAAGACTTCTACTTTTGGAGTCAAAGCCATCACCAACCCAACCACTTTCAGAGCAGTCAAGCAACCTTACTTAGCAAGAACAATACTATGATAATGATGGGAAATTGTGTCTGCAAAAACCAGGCACCACTAAAGTTTCAAAGGTACCTTCATTATTTAATTAAAATACAAGAAAATGTCTCCACCCCTCTTCTTTGATCCTTCTTCTTTTACGAGGCGACTAATTGCCAGCACTTAAGCCTCAAAGGCTGTTTACGCATCCTGGGAGTATACTATGAGGTCAGCCAATTTCTGCAGTTATACAAACCTCCAAAAACAACTGATCAGGTCTGCTTAGGGAAATTCACCACTTCTGTCTAGACTACCAAGGATTGTGTAGTTCTCCCTTGCTATTGCAGGGTGATCAAAGAGTAGGTGTTCAGCAGTGCCCTCTTACTTGCTACACAGTCTACAGAGCAGATTCTCTCAGAAAGTGCTGGCTTTATGAAGATGCTTCCTTAGACCCACAATTGACACCCATCTACCTAAGGAGAGAAAATCACCTTGGGGAAAGGTGACTGCAGGATCAATCTACTCATTCCAGACCCAAATGTGGTCTCCAGCTTCTCTCATGTTCAGTGTGAACCCACTTCAAGACAGCACTAAAGGATTCACACCTTAGAATACCAGTGAACAGTAGAGACCCTGTCATATTGGATGCTGAGCCTAGGTTGGCTAGATCATCAGCTCTTTCAAACCCATAGCCCCCTAATGACCAGGAAACCAAAAACAGTCACATTATTGATTCTGCTAAGGGAAGAAATTACTTGATAAAAATCCAAAACAAGTTTAGAATTGTACAAAAAAAGTCTAACACCTTCAATGCTGCCTCGTTCTCTGTGAAAATGCTGATGGTCTTGCTCCAGTGGACTACCAACTACCTGCATGGTCTCACTCACACAATCCCAGCACGTTTATTACTTGAGAGCAGAGCATCTCCCTGAATAAGGAAGCCAGCCAGACTGGCTTACTGCCATACTGACCTCTGTTTTTAGCCACTCTAGACAAACAACTCTAAACTTAAGTCTAATCATGGAGACATAAAGCCAATATATGAGGGCTGTTTTTTTTTTCAACTTCCGATGTGGTATAAAAATAAAACTAGGGAGAGTAATTAAATAAATTTATTATCAAAAGTTAGGTACATTATTAGTTACTTTTCAACATAATCACCATTTAAATTGAGGCATTTTTCATACCTGGGTACAAGCTTCTTAATACCTTCTTCATAGAAGTTTGCCGCCAGTGATTTGAGATGGGTTTTCACGGCGTCTCGCAGCGCGTCGTCTGTTCAGAAGCTCTGCCCTCCTAGCATCTTCTTCAGTTCCGGGAAAAGGTGATAGTCACTCGGCGCTAAGTCAGGACTATACACTGGATGGTCAAAAACATCCCATTTAAAACCGTCAAGAAGACGCTTTGTCAAAGCAGCACTGTGAGGACGGGCGTTGTCATGAATGAGCACTACTCCCGATGTGAGCATTCCTCTCCTTTTGTTCTGGATAGCTCTCCACAAACGTTGTAACGTACCGCAGTATCCTTCCACATTGATTGTGATACCTGGCTCTAAAAACTCAACAAGCAATACACCTTTTTGATCCAAAAACACGGTGGCCATAATCTTTTTGTTGTTGAAAGTTTTTTTGAATTTTTTGGGTTTGTTTGGAGAGTTTGAATGCATCCATTGTTGGGACTGCTGTTTCGTTTCTGGGGTGTCGTACAGAACCCATGTCTCATCTCCTGTCACGATTTTGATCAAAAAATCTTCGCCATCAGCTTCATAACGGTTCAGAAAAGACGTTGCTGACGCCATTCGCCGAGCTTTGTGGTCATCAGACAACATCTTCTGCACCCATCGCGCACAAAGTTTTTTGTAGCCTAACTTGTCAGTTACGATAGAGTATAGGGCTGACCTTGAAATCTCAGGAAACTGATTGGATAGCTCCGTAATCGTAAACCTTCGATTGCTTCTTACACTTTGGTCAACTCAATCAACGAGATCTTCGTTTGTGACCGACTTTCGTCCTTGGCCCCCTTCATCATGAATGTCAACTCGTCCATCTTTAAATTTCCTACACCAATCACCCACTGCACTGTCACTCATAAAGCTTTCACCGTATACTCGTTCCATTCTACGGTGAATTTCTGCTGCAGATAACCCTTCAGCTTGCAAGAAATGAATGACACTTCTCAACTCACACTTGGCGGGAGATTATATCATGGTAGCCATGTTTATGTGTCGCTAGATAAATTGGAAATGGCGTCGGCCGTCCGAAAATGAGTGAGGTTGTAGTGGGAGAGGTGCACAGTCGACTGCCGCGCATTGCTGGCCGATGCTGCTCGCCCAGCCATCTAGCGGCACGATCGGAAGTTGAAAAAAAAAAACAGCCCTCGTAGAAGCCTCGGCTTAAACCCCTAAGACCCACCTATCATGCATCTGCATTGTGTCAAAGACCATTTCCCTCTTGAGATAAACCTTGCAAGATGTATTCCCCAGTTCAGATCCCTATCAAGGATGACACCCAGATACTTAACTTCAACTTTAACTTAATGGAGGAGTCTTTCAGTAAGAATGTACCGACAACCTCCAACTGATGCCTTCTTGTAAAAGTGACCACGGCCTTAAAATGACCTTACATTATGTGCTGAGGTAATGCTATTTTGCTGAAAAACAAACACATGTTAAATAAATGCAACCCCCTACGTGTTGCAGGAACTGTAACTATCTTGACCTTCTTAATTTTACTAGCAGGACAAGAGTCGTTGTAATTCACTGGTATAGAGATACACCACTGCATTAATCTACCACTGCATTTGCTTCTTCTGATCCAGAGTTGTCTGAAGCCACTATAAATTAGCAAACATGATTTTTTATGCCTCAGACCACAAGAAAAACCTATGAGCTCTTATCTGCATCATCAAACACCAATAAACTCCATTTATAAATGTCTTGTATTTTCGAAACCTATCAAGACAATATCGATGACAACAAGGCTTGCTCTGTCAAAAGTCTTAGTACCATCTAACAAAGCATTATGAAGCTGATGCTATTTCAATCATGCTTCTGACTAGACAACAATTAAAATTGCGATGTATCAACAAAGCTGGCTCAAGATGATAATTAAATAAGAACCCACTGGCATCGATCTTCATGAGGTACGTTGGCTTGTCAATGACCATATCACAGCTGCCCTCAGTGTCCAAGGGCTTGTGTGGCAGCTCGGAGAAAAATCTTAGTTCCGGGCCCCACGACTGCAGTGGACTAATGTGGTCACACTCATCTTCCAGTCTCCTCTTATGGAGTCTACAAAACAGAGTTAACAAAGTAGAAAATCTCTTTTAAATTAATGTAATGAAGCCTTAGAAAAAATATTTGGTAAATGAAATTCAAAATTTTGAAGAAACATTGATTACATAATTATTACAAATAATGCTTTTGTTTAAAAAAATATATCTAAATGATTTATTTAAGATTAAATGACTTTAAACACAGGAAATTTTTCCGGATATGATAATCTTTTAAATAACCTTATATATTACAATATGCGTTTCATTAGCTTCTATACATTTATCAAATTAGCAGTCTATTTTCTACCATACCTGTTCAACTATTTTCATGGTGAATAATCAGTCAAAATTATTTCTGTTAATTGATTAAGTTATGTATTTTAAAATAATTATAGTTTGCTTCACAGGATCAAGTTCAGACTGCTCAGAGGTCATTTGCTTCATTCAACCATTAGAAAACCGTTCATCAAAAACACATCTGATTTGCATTTTAATATAGTTTTTTAGTACACTGTTTTACCACCAAAAATCTACGTCCTTTTTCCTCTGTTGTATAGTCTTTGGACTTGTTGAGTAATGTACAACTCCAAAATACCCATACTGGAGAAAATACATTAAGCATTATTATTGTTTTCTGTAATAACTGGAGTATTAACTTAACAGTGGTATCATTGTTGTCCACTTCAAGTACTACATGATTATTACTAATTAATTATTAACAATCTTATGAGAATCTCAGTTCTGGGGTCAGCTTTTCTTTTTTCCATACTTGATCCAGATATTGTAAGAGTGTACAATAACATCTGTAGTATTATAACTAATAACAATTTTTATAATTGAAAATAAAAATTTATTTTTTGTAATATACAGGCTGTAAAACGTTTTCGTTAAAATACTTCTTTTGAACTATCTTTTTTTTCCCTTGGGGCGGCCTACTGCCATGCACTTAAGCCTCAAGGGCTTTTTGCACACCCCGGAAACACACCCTGAGGCCTACCAGTCTATAATTTCAGCAGTTCCACAAACCGCCGAAAAAAACCTATCAGGTCCTCCTGGGGAAATTCACCGCCCCTGTCCAAACTACCAAAGATGGCATACCGCTCCCTTGCTATTGAAGGGCAGTCAAAGAGCAGGTGCTCAGCAGTTTCATCCTGCTCTTTACACATTCTGCAGAGCGGATCCTCCTGAAGGATGCCGACTCTCTGAAGATGCTTGCTCAGGTGACCATGCCCCGTGAAAAGATCAATAACCTTAGAAGACATTGATCTATTTAATGAGAGAAGGTCTGACGCCACCCTGGAGGAAGGCGTCTGTAATACCATTCTGCTCATTCTCAAGCCCGTATGCAACCTCCACCTTCTATCATGCTCCACGCGAACCCATTTCAAGACAACCCTAGAGGGTTCCTTTGAATACCGCAGAACGGTTGAGGGCCCATCATAATTGTCGCTGAGTCCCGGTTGGCCAGGGCATCAGCTCTTTTTTTCCCAGGGATCCCCTCATGACCAGGAACCCAACAAACGGTCACATTGTTGATTCTGGCAAGGGAGGAAACGGCTTGATAGCAATCCCAAACTAGTTTGGATTTAATCATACAAGACTCCAGCGCCATCAGAACTATCTTACTTTCTGAACTGTATTAACTTTTAGACTGTCAGATGAATTTCAAAAATGTCTGTTGTATATCAACAAGGTATTTTCATGAGTCACTATCAATTGTCAGTGGTTAGTTGTTGCTATCAGTTGCATTGTGACCTTTATTCTTTAAAATGACTTCATTTTAGAAAAATCAATTTCAGTAATTTATGTTGCTATTAAATGCTTGTTTTAAAGGTAATATGTATATAGTTCGCACACAACTCCCTAACATATCACAAACCTATGTTATTTTAATCTAGACTGTATTTACGTGTTAGGTTAGTTATCTACCTGAGGAAGAGATCACACTGCGGATCTCTTAGTCAGTATAACTGGTTTTTTTCATCACTAAACAATGGCCAAAGTCTGAAAAAATCTTGTTAACTTCAAGCTTCAAAAGATACTTAAATACTAATCATATAACCAATACATAAATTGAAATTTACTGTTTGAAGCTTGAACTTTAAAAAAAAAAAAACAAAAGAAAACAGGACTATGAAATTAATAGTTTTGAAGTTTAAGGAACTTAATTTTTACACTCACATATGTTTTACATGAGAAACTTTCTAAGATTGCTGTTTCTATGTTTTTTTTTCATCAAGACTTACAAAATTTCTTGTCTCACCGGTTGATACAGCTACAATATCTATTGCTTAGTATCCGTTCATAGTTCAACAGTTCACAATCTTAACACATAGGCATAATGAACATTAAAAATCAAGATACATGGCACTGAACACATTCTTTTAAAGTGTAACAACAGATTCCCGTCAAACCATTTCCTGGAAATTAAAAACAATAACAAGATTTTAAAATTCAAGCAATACTCCTAAATACATGACAAAAGTCATGATATGTTAGTGAATAAGTGTGACAAGTATCAGGTATTTTAATTTATAGATTTTCTTAATTTATTGACTTACACTAAAGATTTAACACCTGAGTAATAGACCAGACACCCGTTCTTGATACATTGATAATAGGAATGGAAAATTTCCTCAATATGTTATTCATAACTTATTTGATATTAAATTACCAGTTTTTCGATAGTGAACTTACTTGCAATAACCACCTATCTGGCCTTCCTTGAGCACATCCATCTTGTATCTGATTGGTTCTTTTCTGTGGTTAAGATCTCTAAAGTCGATTTTGATGTTCCGCCCTTGACAGTAGCGTAAATGTTTAGAGCATACTAATGAAGAGTCAGCCTAGAATTAAAATGTGTTTGTTAAATATTCACCAGTTAAACAAAATCTATAACTACTACAATAAATCAGTCTTATTTCAGATCATTTAAACTTGCTACTATGCCATATTACTTAATAAAAGAACTAAATGCTATTAAATAAAGATTTGCTTGATTGAATCAAAGTTTTAACCTGGAACATATGTTAAACATACAAGAATGTTAACAAATAAAAAAAAATATGAACGTAAGAAAGTCAAAGTTCATAACAGAAAAGTTGAATGGACAATATTTTTTATTCATAATCTTTGAGATTAAACAGGTGTCATTGAAGTACAAATAAAATCAAAGAAACAAAAACAAAAAAAAAAAAACAGATCAGCGCGGTTGTGTAATTTGTTCTTCAGTTAAAAGTTTCCACTGTGGAGTTGAAAGATTATAGAGAAAAGCACGACAATTGGATTTATTCTGAATTGCTGTTGTCCTGAAGTGCCTGTTATATGCAGTTATAAGGGCTTAACAATGACACATGTTTGTAATCAGTTGTTCTCCTTTCAAACCATCTATTTTCAATCATGAACTTTGAAAAAGTAGTTAAAACATTGAATTATTCAAACAAAAAAATTATAAAAATAGTATTTAGCACTTACAGCAAAATTAGGCTCACACATGACCATTAGCTCTTTCTGCTGCTCAGCAACATAACCGAAGTCACCCTGCGCAAAGAAAGTGTCTATTTGGTCCTTTTTTGAGGGAACCCACCCTCTGTGGTCCCCTGGACATGAAGGGGTTGAGTAGGAGTCATTCTGTGGACAAACATCCTCATAGCCCCAGCAACCTTTTCTGCCAACAAAATCCTGCAACGATGAACAAAAAAATTAAATTTGATACATTGTTTTATATCATATACATATATATATGAGATAAAATAATGAACAATATTAAAGTATGAAGCTAGGTAATTAATATATTTAGGAAGTGAATGGATTAATTTTACTCTTTATTTTATAATTTTTATAATATTTGCATTACTATTTTTTCATGTTGTTGTATAGTAACATTATTTTGTAATCATATTAGTATGTAAGAACATGTAGCCATGATTGTATGTATTATTTAATGTGTATCAATAACTGGAATAGTGTTAGCGTGAGAAGAGTAGACGTTAGATAAGTAATAGATATACAACATTATCATTAACAAATTGTCACTGCTCACACAGCAATCTACAGATCATTAGCACTTTGGACAATGATATGTACAGAGCGATAATCGCCCTTAATGGATTGTGTTATTTAAGCCCTGCGAGGCGCAGCAGTAGTCATCAGTCTCCGCAGACTGCTCAGTGAGGAACGGTCACGGTGTTGGGATCAGTCTCCGCAGACTGCACAGCGAGGAACCGGTTGCGGTAGTAGGCAGAATAGTTAGATGTTGGAATTGTGAAACATAAGTACCACAAAGTATAGTGTTAATAGTTTATTCTCAGTAGTAATTTTATACAGGTGTTTTCATTTTACATGTTGTGAACAGAGTTGTGCCAAGTGACTATTTTCAATAAACTTATTTTTAACCCGATGTACCAAGTCATCTCTTGAGTTCCTACTCTTCAAGGTGAACATTGTTACGGGTTATCTTGCCACTCGGGTATCCCGTTAACCATCCCCGCAACAATGTCACTTGCCATCGTTCAGTGAAACAAGAAATCAGTAACACTACGTTTCGAGATCTGCAATCTGATCTCTTCTTCAGGTAAAGAACTAACCTAATACATAATTACAAACTATGTTAAAATAAACAAATCTTACCAAAGCATTGTGGCACGCCTTAGTCAGGAATCACAACCTACATGTTGTTTGTCATATTCACTAACTCTATAAACATGCACTTAATAAAAAACTATGCAAAACACTAATCATTAAAACTGAACTACGGAATACAGGTCACAATACGTCTTCACTCGTCTACTAACCACCTACGACTGACCAGAGGGTCTAGCCAATGGTGATCGTCACGGCTGGCTAAAACAAGATGGCGGAAATAAAAGGGAAGGTGGACAGGAATGGGCCCTTTCGTTATTATTGGTTCATGCGAGATGAACTTCTTAAAACCATATTGTGACTCCGCATTGGTTTATTGCAAATATCTGATCCGTTTGATACTTTTGGTTTTCTCTTTAGTTCATTTTTTAGAATTGGCAACCAAAGCGGCCTAATCTCGACTGATGGTTGACTGATTGGTTGGTCTGCCAATTTAATGTATGTTGCCTCAATTAATTTCCTTTTGAAGAAATGTGGTTCCCGATGTATTATGTTGGCTTCATCCCAATTCATATGATGGTCTTCGGACCAACAATGGTGTGCAATATTTGACTTTTCTGTGAGACCCTTTCTTGTGTTTTCTTTGTGCTCTTTTATCCTTACGTTTAGTGGTCTTTTTGTCTCGCCTATGTATTCCCTATTGCAACTACATTTTATACTGTAAACACAGTTTTTTTCAAATCAAATCAAATCAATTTTTTTATTGCCAGGACATAATCACATGTATAGCAATAATCAAGATATTCTAAAATTAATATCTAAAATTTAAAACTTTCATTTCGCCTCAAACCACATTCAAACGTACAAATTTTCAGCCAACTCCACATTCATCCAGCCAATATTCCCATTTCCAGCGCCGGTAGTCAGTTTGCTAATTGTGCGGTCACCCAGTCGAATGCCATAAACTCGTCAGCACTATAAAATGCTTGCGACACTAAAAAGCGTCTTAAACGAGTTTTTAACACCTTAGGCGTTGGGGCATTTCTTAACTGATCTGGCAACTTGTTGATGAACCGAATACCTGCCTGGGAGGGCAAGTGTTCGTAAACCCCCGTCCTGTGTCTTCCAGTTCGGTAGGCATCTCTGCCTCTTGTCTCATACTCGTGTATGTCAAGTTTATCCCTTGACACAAGAATGCCTTTTGTGATCCAGGGTTTATTGTCATTTTTCCATATTGTTTTGATTTTTTTCAATGGGCAAAACACATCCAAATGAAAATTTAAACACTTATTGAGTGCCGTGAACATTGCATCTCGATAAGTCTCGATAACATTGCATCTATTAAGTGACGCTTGTATTGTGAATCGATCTTCACCCTGTTGAGCCGAGAGAGGGGTAGATTATTTATGGAGGGTGGGGGACCATGTTACAGACCACAGCTTCATGCTGCCTTTCTCAGTCTGTACAAGGTATATTAGAAGCATGAGAAAGTAAGAATTCATGCCTGACCTACGACTGAGAGACTTTAGAGTATAATCAGGGAAATACTGTCTTTCCTTTCTATCACTATGATCCCGATTCCTTTCCATATCACAGTGAACCAATCACCTCTTAAAAATAGAAACCCCAAGAAGATTTATTTTTTTAAGTTTTGAGCAGCCAATACATAGGTAAAATATACTTTGATAGTTTAATAATAAGAGAGATATGTACATAAGAAATGCTATAGAAATATTAATTAAAAGAGAAACTCTTGAGTAATATTTATGTCAGCCTAGCCGGTGCGAATCTCTTACTCACAGTACCAAAATCCATCGCTTTAAATGAAAATTAATTTTTGCTAACTGGCGACAGGCTATAGTTTGGAGGCCATTTATATAGGCATCTTCTGGAGGTTAAGTTAATACTTTTCTGTTCATTAAAATTTGTCTACAAATACAACAATTCAGAGGTGCAGCTTCTAAATGTCTGGAGAAATGCTTATTTTAATAGCATCTACAATATTCACATCTATACAAAAATAGTAGTTCCTAATTAATATAATAGAACTTTGTGTGAGGATGATATAAGAAAGATTCTACTCAAAAAAACTATATGCTGTTAGTAATAGAAATGTTGTCAAATCTACTATGAACAATTTCTTTTCAATTTTTAACAAACGCTAAACATATCGTTGTTCCCAGAACAATGAATGACGTATCTTCTGCAAACAAAATTTGTTACATTTGTAAAAGATATAGAACATTCTAAGCCCGATATAATAATTGTTACAAGACCTATACATTATTATATGTTATTCTCAAGTCACGCTTGACTGGGTAATTTATGTGAGAATGTAACAGGATACAGTGGTTTCAATGAGGCCAAACCCTGTCAGGTGGGTACATTATGTAACAAAAGAAAGGTACCTGCCTGGCGTTATAATAGTGCAGAGCACATGTTAAACCTCATATGATCAATCAGGTAGTCATTCTTTCAAAATTACTGTAGTAATACTGACCATGTAGATTTTGAATGATAAAATCAAAAATAGAATGATGAAATATTGAAGTGAACATAAACATTTTCAGTACTAGACAATTAACACGACAATCAGGATTGAGAATGACACTGTGACTGTCAATCATACACCACTCCTTGTAATTGATTAATATTTTCATCAGTTTTATTTGATCAACAGTCTTAAACCTTATAGTCACAAAATGTACAAAAAGGAAACATTTTTTTATGTTTGGTTATAATACAACACTTTATTATTTAAACAATATATATTTTCACTTTTTACCTTAAACTAAGTACTCCCACATGTATAGAAGAGTAGTTCCAGGACTCCCCACTACACTACCAGAAAGTGATTATGTCATTTCATATCATCTTAATACTGTTACACTTTTTTTCTGCTTTTATTTCAGTTATTGATCGTTGGTATATTATAAATATATTGTACGATTGTTGAATTTACTTACGGATTTAAAAGTGGATACATATTTAAATTTAATTTATTATGTAAAAGTAAAAAAATATAATTTACTAATTGCAGTTCAGTACAGAAGGCATAGATTCAAACATTTGTGAGGTAAGTGTATTAATCAGGAACAGGAGAGATGCATTATTAAGGAGCATGGTAACAAATTCTTTCAAAATTATAAAATTGTGGAAGTTTTACTACGAAAAACTGGTTCCACAACATAAAAAAACCTTGCTCATGTATGACTATGTTTATATACTACATAAGAAGTATGCATCTAAATTACACTACTGTACACAATACTAAAAGCGTATTATTTCTTTAAGAGTAATCACAAGAAAAATTCTTTAAAATGAGAAAGTTAAAAGCAATCAGGTTTTAAGTGCTGAATATCATGTTTATACTAACAAAAAAATGTACAGAATTTAAAAAGTTAAAAACTAATTTTTCAGATGAGACAAGAAAAAATTATCTTCTTCATTTAGTATCACCCAACCTCCTTTAAGAAAAATGGAATTTATGTGTTTTACACAATTCCGTAAAAAATGTTAAAACTTTCTATATGAATTAAAAAAGGTGACACTTCTAAATAAAAGTGATTAGTTACAAATTCTGACTGAAAACAAATAACGAACTAGTTATATACTGAAGATCAAGGCTTGCATATCAAATGGATTTATTTTTTCTAAGAATAAAAAAAATGTAGAAAGAGTAGTGTTCCACTTTTCTGCATTGCAGCACCAAATAAAGGTCAAAACTATAAAAAAGTCAACCAATTGTTGTACAAATAATTGGCTGGAACTGGAACCAAACTGAGATAAAGAGTGATCAGGAAGTAAACACAAGGAGCAGGAAGACAGCCAGAAGCAGGAGCAGTGGAGTGTGCTACCACTGCCTCTATAATCTGCTCCAGTAGTCTAACTTATAGCACTTTCTCTCAGCTATTACTGACAACCGCAGTTGTTGGTCTCCACTTTCTGCATACTCTCTATTATACAAACTGCTATACAGTTACTATTCTATTATTGGGTACTTGAATAACATTGTAATCCTCAGAACAAACCAATAACTATTGGTAAATGAAATATAGTATGCAAGGAAAGTGGAAAAATCTATTTTGATCCAAAAGTGAGCACAAAATGGTATAAATATACATTAGTTCTATTAAATACATTTTATTATTCCAAAGAAACGTACAATTTACATTCACTTTCAAAAAGCTATAAAATCCTTAAAAGCTTTTTTTATAGTTAATTAAAACTTAAAAGATATTAAAACAATTAAGAACTAGTATTGTTGTACTTCACCTGCAAATTCCAGTACACTTCCATTTTTTCTTATATATCTAAAAACTGAAATTTAACCCTTTGAAGATCAGGCATAAATCCAGTTTACTTGCCAACAAGTCCAGCCTTAAATTGGCACTTTTGACACAATTCTACAAAAAATAATGTAACTCATCTATAAATAGTAGTATTTTAACAAATATTCTTTTACTTAGTATTATATTTAAAAGCATACATTTGTTTATAATTAATCTTATTTTTTTATTTTAATGCATTAGTAAATTATTTAATCTAGGGTAAAACATATATTTCAAGGAAACCATTATTATTATGAGAAAGTACACATATTTTCACACAAATACAGAAAAAAACAATGTGTATACCTTGACGTATTTGTTTGATACAGCAGGGTCTTCCAAACTGTGTCTTCCTACTGAACCAAATATTTTTTTAAGTTGAAAATAATTATAATAATTTGAAAGGATATCTATTTATGTTATGTTATTTATGTTGTTGTGGATATCTATTTATTGTTGTTGATATTATATTACAAACTAAAAATGAAGAAGTAACGTCATAATCTAATCAAATGAAGGGTGCTGATATATTGGCGCAATGCTGTTTTGGAATTGATGTTCTGGAGCTCATGGCCGTTTCAGAAATATAATTCCAGAGCCAGTGTATCGGTCCATAGTCTGCTAAGGATTAATTGTTCTCTTTCCAAACTTTGAACACCAGCAATTTTTAAACTCTGAGATATAAAAAAATGTGTACAGGTGAAAGTGGTTTAAAATTGTTTTATTTTACTAAATATAAAAGATAAATGCACAAACAACCACTATCTTGAAACATTTTATTGGTTGTGACTAGCTAAAATTCGTCCAAACTTTGTAAAATACTACCTCTATACTAAGTTTAGTCTGAATCTTTTAAAAATTAGAGTAGTTATTATGTTAACAAGATCACATTATATTGCATAAAACTATACATACACTTATAAAAATTTCAATTATTCAGGATTTTGAAACAAGGAAATTTGAGTGATAAAAATATTCCTAATATTACTAGGCAGTAGTATGTCACACCATGTGTTGTGAAACAGGCTTTGCTGAGCAAAATTTCAAATCTATAGCTTATTCATTCTCAAGATGTCCTGTTGTCAGGTAGAGAGACAGACAATCATAAAGAAAATTTACATTCTATTATTTATTCCGTTATTATATGAATACAAGTTACAGATAGAAATCTTGTACGGTTGTACTCAGCTCATTTACAAATTGATTTATTCTGCTATTTTCTCATTACATTTATTGTTACTCATGAGACCAATGTAAAAATATTTACTAATGCTCAGCAAAATCTCATGGAGTGACATGCACAATAATCTAACTCAGTGTTGATAATATATAAATGAAGAAACAGACAGAAATTTTAAACCCCATGAGTGAGAGGCTTCACTAAGACTCAGCCAATTATACATGTTATTAATTTTTTGTGCGTGGTAATAGTTTTAAAACATGTACCATATTTTTATATGAACTATGGATATACGCTATATTATAATTACAAATAATCAGGTTCTTTTACGGTTCTTTTACTCAAGTTTTTTTAGGTTTTAAGTTTTCATGAATAATTAATTTCTTGATTTAATAAAATTCACACTGTTTGGTTCTAATTATAATTCCTAAAAAATACATCATAAAATACAAAATAACTAGTCATTTTTAACACATATTTTTTATAAAAAGAAAAACTCCATAGCAAGTGAATCATTTTCAAAAATTACAATTAAAAAAGTAAATTTTGATATGAAAATATTCAACTGATTATATTAATTTTATAATAAATAAATACTAATTTTTAACTTTTACTAAAGTATTTGTTTAGTTTGGAATTCCAGGAAGTATAAAGAGAAACCTAGGTATCACTGCCACAAGGCCTAGGTTGTTTTGAGTCCGACAGATCAACAAGTTCTCACCTGCTTATTGATTTTAAAAGATCTGTAGTAAACTGGTTTATAAGTAATAAATACTATCTCATGAAATAAATATCTTTTGGAACCTAATCTGAAACCTGCTTCAACATGGCTACATGATGACGATCGTTCTGGCAAGTTTATGACGTCACGGTAACATCAATGTTACTAAAACAGCAAAACAAATTTCACCACTGAAATAACAGTTCTTTCTGTTTGCATTGGTGTATAAATAGTGGTTGTAGTGTTGACTTATGTACTTTATGAACTATCAAAAAAGGTTGTGTGTCAGGTAAACATTGTAACATCGATTGCCATGAGAATTGATTCAGATCGACGTTATAATGTTGATTGCCAGTTCCAGGGTTAATCATTGTAATTATTTCTAAAAGAATATGAACTCCCCTCGTCAAATACACACATCTCAATGCTTTGTCGGATAATTCTTTCATTTTTCATATAATTTAGAAAATATACTACTATTTTATCATAAACAATTATTAAGATTTCTCTTCATTCTGTTCTTGAAATCTGAACAAAAAATCTTTTCACTTGTTTTATTTTCTATGCAATATTACTCGCAGACCCTCTTATTTCAATAATTATCAGTAATTTTTTTAAACAATTACTCTTAGATTCCCTTGTGTAAATTCTTGGAACAATTATTTTTATACCAGTAATAGAATACTGAGCAAGCAAAATAAAGAGTCCCAGCCAGCATGGCTGCATTTTGCACATTCCAAAATAAGATAAGAGAGCACATGGCCTCCCTTACTCAACAACATGTGACAAACAAGAAATTCCTGCTTGAACTGATTAAATGTTATTCAATTTCAAAGATAAGAGTAATAGATACTACATTATATCAAGTGGATTTACTTCATTATAACTAGTTTATTATTAATTAAGAAAAATTCAAAAGCAATGTTTTGAATGGAAAAAGCAAAAATGTAAAATTTAAATTCAAGTCTAAATAAATACGGTAGATTAATAATTTTTAACAGTCGTGCATTATTGTAGAGTTGTTCCTATATGAAGGCTAAGAAAGCTGGTGAACCCAATAATAAACAAGTTTTCATACATTAGTGGAAATTATACTAAACCATAGGAAGTATATGTTCTCTCATATAAAATTAACTTTTAAAATTCTATGATCTTCAGAGTGAATTCACATATCAGTCATTTCGTCTATTTGAAGAAATTAAGCACTGAAGCAATTTAAGAGAAATAAATAAAGTAGTATAAATACTATAATACATTTCCAAGCAAGCGTATAAGCATATATCTTAAAACAAACTGGTTTCACTCACCATCAAGGGGCACTTCTCTTTAACACACTCATCAGCTAGCTCTTTGTACATGTTTAAAAAGTACGGCATGTGATCAGGATGTAATTCTATGTCAGAATAGTTGTATGTGCCAGCTTGGCAGCACACCGAGAGCAACACAACTGACAAGACTATTGTATCCATCGTCATTCTGTAAAATCACATGTACATGTCAAGTGTAAGGAAATAATATCATAAACAAAGATAGTTGTTAGTGTGATTACAAGAAACCGAATTTACATCCACTTTATTCTCACTTCCATTAATTATCTCATAATAAATAAACCAACTTTTATAGATTTGTATTGGTAAAATGGAATTCCCATGTAACACTCATATATAACAAAATCTCTGATATAAAAAATATCTGAGAATTCCTTTTAAATGGACATAACACTAAACAAAGTTCTATATTATAAATATTTAATCAACAAAAACCCCTTCTTAACAAACATATATATATATATAATGTTTAAGTAACAAATTTCATTCACTTCCAATTCAGTTTTACATACTTATTAAAAAAGGAAGTCTCGACATGAAAATGTTTCTCACTCCCTTTCCTCCTCCAGTAATCAGTCAATCAGCATTGGTGTGTTTTACAAGGTACATCTGTACCAACCAAACAGAAAATATCAGTGTCTATCTCACTGTTTTGTTTTGTGCAATAAGATGGCAGTGAAATCTTCTTACAATGGAATTAACACGTTCACAACAACAGCTTATTTCCTGACTTTTTTATTTCCCAACAAATTCTTCAATAATAATGGTAAAAAACTGTAATTGCTTTTTTATGTTAAACGTCTACTAAAACGAGAACTGTATAAAGGCTCACAATTTTGCAAAAAGTATTTCAGTATGTTTTTCCAATGTATATGCCCAAAGAAGTACTTAAAAAATTAAGCAATCATGTACCCGACAGAGTACACAATAAACTATCACATTCAACAAACCATCAAGGAAGGTAAACAATAAAAACGCAATAAGGAAATGCATAGCAATGTGTATCCATCGGGCACACAACACGATTTACAAAAGCTCAGTGTGTATTTGATTGGGTACAAAATGGCAGTTTTGAAAGATCGTGTGTACCTGATAGAGTACACGTCGTCGTGAACGTGTTAAATGCCAGATGTTCTAAGTTTTGAAGACAGTCTAATTATTATTCTCTCCACGTTATCCAGCAGTTGTTAGGATAACAAAAAAATAATACATGGTTGAGAGTATATTTCCTAGATTTAGCAAAAAGGCAAAAAAGGTTTAAATACAGGATGCCAACTTTAATAAATTATGTACCTAATGTTTATAATCATATGATTTTGGCTGCAGCATAATAACAGGCCACCACCACAATATGATAAACTACCGAAATCAAAATGTTGAACCGGATTACGTTATTGGTATTTAAAACTACAGTATAGTTTAGCTGTTTTTGTATATAAAAAAGGGTACTTAGGTATTATCCAGAGGCCACCATTTTTGGAATTTTTCTTACTGGGGACCTAAAAAAGCTACATTATTAGAAAGAACAGATTTGACTTAATGTGAAAATGACATGTCATTATAACGATTGGTTCTTGTTATCTGCCTCCCACAAGAAGCGGTGTCTGCAAGGAGGCCGCTCTGTCTCTATGTAAGTACGTTTAGATTCGGTTATCATCAAGATAAGATGTTACTAGTAATATCAAAATTTAAGATAACCTTTATGAGCACTCACATGATCTGAGCTTGGTCAAAGACACCCACCAGAGCCCGAACTGATAGCCAGGGGCATTTCTGATAGGTAATTTCCTGACCTCAGATCACGTCCCAGATCATCCAAATTTTCTGAAGTCAGATCAAATTCGTAGATAATATAATAACACATAACAATAATCGATACTTAAGAACAAATAGTAGATAGGGACAGAATGGCTACCTTCTCGCCGACATCTCTTCTTTGTGGAAGGCAGAAAACAAGAACTGATCATCATAATGACATGTAATTTTCACAGTAAATCAAATAAAGTCACTTCTTTCTAATAATTCAGTTTCTTAGGTCCCTGGTAAAAAAAACTCTAACCCAGCAGAGATCACTTCTGGCTGGTTTATACCTTCCAGTAGAACCTACCACTGGGCAGAGCAAAAACCGATGTGTCACTTACATCTGGGCATCCTTATGGATGTTCAGGAACGGCACATCACTAACCGCAAATATCGAGATTCTAGAATGCATATTTTCTGTATAATTCCTTATTTATTAATAATAATAATATTCTTTATTGCGTGAAACAATTACAATATTGCATTGCAAAAGTCAACGTAACTATACAGTACATAACTAAATCAGATAAATGATGTTCGTCAAGGTAAATACATAAACACTATACAATTCTGTTATGTAGAACCGGGGGTTTCGTTGTTATTGTTAATTTCAAAAATGTTCATCCCAGTTGCCCAATATGAACTCATCAGTCGAGTAAAATGCCTTTGATATAAAAAAAAGGTTTCAATCGATTTTTAAATTTTTTTGTTTCACTGAGTTGTTTGATGCCCTAAGGGAGCTTATTGATTAGTCCGACTCCAACTTGTGATTGCAAGTGTTCGAAAGCTGCCGTTCTGTGCTGTTCGATTCGAAAGTTATCCCTGCCTCTGGTCCCGTATTGTTGGCCATCCCTGATCCAACTCACATTTAAGTCGGCAGTACAGGATCACCTAGAGAATATAGAGACAGGGCAGGGTCAGCAATCCAATCTACCTCAAGGTATCTTTGCAGGACTCTTTGGGGTTTAATTTTGAAAGATCTTTGGCTTTCTTTTGAGATCTGAAAAGTCTTTCAAATCTGTATTTGGAACAGTTTCCCCACAATCTCAAGCCATATGTCAAATGTGTGGATATATCAGACCTAAATAGGCCATTTTTAATACATCCACCACACAAAATTTTGCAAGATTGCCCAGAACATAAATTACCGAAGCAACCTTAGAACAAACGTTTTCAATGTGATCATCCCATGTCAGTCCCCGATCAAGGTACATTCCAAGGAACTTAATGGAGTCTGCTTCTTCCAGAAGGAATTCATCCACCATCACCGTGGGTCGAAGTTCTTGCTTACAAACCCATTTCATTACTACCAACTATCTCAAAACTTTGTGAGAAAATTGTTCTCGTCAGGCTATTAGAACATTGCAGGTTGAACAACCTGTTAAGCAGCTCTCAGCATGGCTTCGTCAATGGCAAGTCAACAACTACAGTAATGATTAGATTGATAGAATCAGTGACTGACAGCATAGAAAAAGGCAACCTGACTACAGCTATCTTCTTGGATTTGAGCAAGGCTTTCGACTGCCTGGGTCATGACCTCATACAGAAGAAACTAAAAGCATTTGGTGTAATGGAAACAGCTCTGAAATGGTTCGAAAGCTACCTCAAAGACAGAAGTCAAATAGTGTAACTAAAGTCTACTGAAAAAGGTTGACTAAAGCATTCCGATCACAACCCCGTCCTATACATAGAGGTGTGCCACAGGGATCCGTGCTGGGTCCAGTGCTTTTTATTCTTTTTACTAATGACCTTCCAGAATACTTACATGAATATGGTAAAACTTTTATGTACGCTGACGATATAACCTTAATCCTTGACAACAATACACCTGAAAACCTTAGTGTAAATGCTTTTATCGCGGTCAACCTGGCATATCAATATTGTGATGGAAATGACTTAGTGGTTAACCCCTCTAAAATTACCCAACTATGGTTTGGGAGAAGAACAGGACAAATTAATTGCTCACCAGAAGTTAACTTGGTTGAACAAACCAAATTCCTCGGAATTACAATTGACTCAAGCTTATCCTGGACACCCCATATTGACCAGCTATGCAATAGACTAAACTCAAGCCTGTATGCGCTCTATTTGAGGCACATGTAAGATACGGTCTAGGTGTATGGGGAGGGATATCAAATGCTAACATGACCAGAATTCTAATCCTTCAAAAAAAGGCAATAAGAATATTGCAAACCTTCATTTCCGGGAAAGCTGCAGAGAGGTCTTTGCAACACTAAAGATCTTGACCGTGACCGCTCTCTACATACAAGTTATTTTATATGTTGACAGAGAAAACCTATCAAGGCTTGAAGACCTGCACTACTACAACACCCGCAACTCAACTATGTATCCAATGCCCATTCACCACTTAGCACAGTATGAAAAAAAACCATCCTACATAGGAAGAAAGCTGAGCAACTGTCTAGCGATAGAAATAAGAACGAAGAAGGGGAAAAAGCTAAAGACTGAACTCCATAAACTGCTCTCACACCAGGCCATCTACACACTTGAAGAATTTTACCAAATGACCAATCATGGACATTAATATTCTACTCTAAATGTTTTATGTCACCAATTAGGTTTACTAATTTTTGACACCATCTCTGTACTTGATGTATATAAATAAAGAACATTTTGAATTAGAATTTGGACTTTGCTCTTCTTGTCAAAGGTAAAAATATATGACGTTTGATTTTGAACGGTTTGTTTTTAAATTGATTCTGGAGAAATAATCAATGCATGAATTCAATTCAATGGATGAATCGATGTTTAAAATCGATAATCATAATCCGATTGTATTGATGGCCGCTTATATTATACTGCAGTCCAGCCGCCAAGTTATATCCTCCTGATTGTTAAATATTCAATAAGTTTTTGTTATTTTAATTTCTTTCCTTTATAATTATTTTTTCTTGTTTTCGGTTATATGAGTTATTTTTATATTTTCCAATTTTTTTAGTAATGTTACGGATCGCTGGATCAGTTTTTATTTCTTAAATATTTCATTTATTTGTTTTTATTTATTTTATTACTTTAATCATTGTTTTGGTTGGTTAATTTTCTAAGTTGGATAATGATTAAGGAATTTTTGGTAGGGCGGAAAGGAGCACTACGTGATCTGAGCATGACTTTAAGTACTACTCAAGGATGTTTTTCTTTTTATTGCCAACAGTGCTGGCCAAGGGCATTTCGGTTTAGCCATTCTCACGTGATCTGAGCTTGAATTTAGCTTTTTCCCCCTTACCCCGAAACCATGATTCCCCGGTCCATTAGATTGTTGGACTATTTGAGATATAACCTACAAGTTCAAAGAAGGCCAGGCAAGTTTCCGTTGTAATTTCTGTTATGATTTAGGCTTTCATATCTTTTATATTTATTTTACTATTATCCTGTACATTTATTTTCTTATTTTAAGTTGAAATTGTGGTAAATAGTGTGAAGTGGCTAAAGTAAATAATTACCATTTACAATATAAAAATCATGTAACAGATGATAACATAACAAAAAATATTAACTCTTTGTTTTAAAAATGAAGTCATCAGAGAACAATATATCGATCTTCTCTGCCCATCTTTTTTAACTTCCCATATTAATAATCTAACCTAAATACGAACAGTCATACTTTTGTTGGGAGTAAACAGCATACCTAGAACTTGAGTCAGAAAAACTGCACAACATTTATGAAGTCCATTCAACTTGAAATAATTTATAACATGACTCATACTTTGATGTCATGTTCCTCTCCAAATTAGGCAACAGACCTCCTACAGCACACCCACAACATTCTTGTTCTAGATACCTGAGCAAATTCCGTTCAAAAACAACACCCAGGTCAAATAAATCAATATGTACAATATTGTAGTAAACTAGACATAACAGTTGTTGTTTCCACACTGTACTTACACAGAAACATAAATATGTATTTGTTTGGTTTGACTTAACCTCTTACACCGGCACTTTGATTATAAACAAAAGAGGAACATCTGTCTACAAAACAAACTGCCAAATTCAACGGACCAACCTGATTTCAGCGATGAAACCGACAACTGACATTGGATGGTCTGGCGAATTCCTTGTACTTCGCTTTGCTTCTGCTAGGACCAACAAACAGCTGTTCCTTTTTTTGTCAATGCCAGATGGTAATGCGTTATGTTTTAGCACAGACCTAACGAGTTACACCTGATACTGTAAATACTATAACCGAGTAACTTTTCCCAGATGTTTTTAAATATTTACACTCCATATTTCATAGATGGCCTGGGTTATATATTTCATTAGGTACCGTAATTAAAACGTTTAAGCAAAATAAAAGGTTTTGCTTTGAAAAAATACTAAGTTATTACTAGTGGTATAGAGTCTTAAGGGAAGTAATAAAGCTACTTTATGAATAATTATCTTCGTTGTCAATAAAAATAAAAGTTGCGGGGGGTCTAAAGATTAAAGAATATCTTCCAATGAGTAATGGGGTCCATTAAAAAGAGTAGGAGAAAATTACGTTCTAGAAAACGTGTTATAAACCATTTTTGCTGTAATGTTGAATTGAATGCCAGTTAGGAAACAGCGCACTAAGTTGGCATTTTAAAAATTATACTAAATCGTATTTTCAATAATGTTAAACACTGTACATTTTTGTATATACTCAATTCAAGTGTAAATAAGAAAAAAATATTTTGACAAATTTGTGCAGTAAAAAAGTAGTATGCCTATTACTTTGTAATAACGAGACTCAAAATCAATTCTCGTACCCTTAGCGGCAAAATTGTTAATTACCAGTACCTTGTCAAAAACTGGTCTTCAATTTTATTTCTTTCAGTAATACAAACTTAATTGATACTTACTGATGATTGACAATTAATTGTGTCCCAAGTGATGGAATGGTTTTCGTCCGGTAGTATTTCTAGCATATTTCTTTATTCCTTTTTTGCTAGAAAGGATCATTCTACTGATGCTTTAGTTAATGAAAATGTCTGGAAACTAGTGAACCGATTTCAGGGAAGGTTTTCTTACAAACAGAAGGTTTGAGTCAAATTGTGCAGGCAAATCTTTAAGACGTTTATTTTTTAAGCGCACAATAGTATCCAATAGGATTTATAAATGATTAGTGGAAATGATAACAGATCTTTTGGGAATTTATCAATTAAAAGGATATGCAGGAAGTAAAAATAGTAACATATAAAACGTGATTCCAAATGACCATTAATGTTGTCAAGCACTCCGCAATACACTCTTTGGTACTTAAATTATTTTCTTGTCCCCATTACTACTTCGTCATGCTAGTTAGTTGTCAAAATCATCTCTAAATTTTGCAATATTCTGTTGAGTGCTTTTGAGCTTTTGATATGTTTGCTCAATAAAAAATAACATTATACTTTCTGTAACACACAATATTACTTGTTCGTTGCTCCAGGACATCAAACAACACTTTTATACATATGAGCAACAATTTATTTTTATTAAGTGTTTCTGATTTTGGAATGTTGTACATTGGATCCGTCAGACTGCGCTACGACACGTAATACAAAGTTAACTGATACTTAATAGAATGATGTTAACACTTTTAGCTGAAGTTAATGGAAGAGGCAGAAACACTGGTTTACATTTAAGTTTTTTTTTTAATATTAAGTTATTTTTTGTCCTCCGCTGTAGACTAATGGTTATAGTCTCGGCTCTCTAATGAGAAATCACGGGTTCAAATCCCGGTGAGGGCCAATAATGTATAGACACGAAACAGTGTGAGTAATTTGAAAATAAACCAGTCTACAACGAAGCCTACATAGCTGAAGCTGAGACTTAAAAGAGAAAAAAAAAGTTATTGCAAAGTGTTTGATCAGTATTGTAATGCAGATCACAAAGATGAAGTTATCATTTAATTTTAAATTTAGATTGCACCAATAATATCATCTTGATTGATCAATAATAAATCATCTTATGCAATGGAAATACTATTGAAACGCTGTTATAAAAATTACCTTATTGTATAAAGATGTGAATATTTGCATATCATTATTAGTCATTAGCTCCATTGACGTTGTGAATGGCCTTTTTACTGTATTTAAAGAAAATAAAATGGATAACACAGCCATCCCCTTATACCAAATGCATATACCCTTATACATATTTCTTGATCGGTGAAAACATCAAAATCACTTCAGCACCAGAAATTAATCTAAGTTGGATTCCAAAAGTTGTATATGTGATCATTTTCTTGTTCATTGCAACTGCATAATTGTGGAACCGTAAATAAATTGGACTGGGTGTGAATTTAAACAACTGAACCAGACTCATATTGGCTGCAGTAGGCCTAACTTTTTAGTTATATGATATACTTTCACCATCGAGACAAAAGGCAAATTCTAACTATAAAACTTGAAATGTCTTAGACCGGAGGTAGATTAGCAGTGCTGGTTGTAGACGCTTTTTGACCCAATGAGGTCTTGAAAACTAACATAATATGCATAATATATTTTATAGATCAAGTAAATAAATTAGACCGGAAGTGAATTTAATCAGACAGAACTGACTCTTCTTGATCCCAGTAACCTTTAAGTCGTACAAAAGTTATACATTGCTTCATCGTAACAAAGAGTCATTCTATGTCATTATAACTATGTCTACGTAACTATAACTATGTCATTTGAAAAATCTTAAATTGAAAGTAAATTAAAAGAGCCAAAAGAAAACGGTTTATGATCGAAGTTAGTTTTCTTTATTATATATTTTCTTGATTAGGACAAACTCTACAATGGTACTGGAAATACAGACTGTACATTAGATACAGACTGAAATTGAATTTAAACAGACGGATTTTTATTCTTTATAACAAATTAGTTTATTGAGACTTGTCTATATAAAGGGAGTGTCCTGAATTACTTATCGACTCCAAGCAATAATCATGAAAGATAGAGGCAGAAATTTTGTACACACTTTCATATTGTGCCCTAGAGGTTCACAAATGACTTTTCTCTAGCTTGTCTCAGGGCTGGTGATAAAGTTGTGACAATTTCCATAAGAAATACATTGCAGCAAAGACATTATTTTTATTCATTAAACGAATTTGTCAAAAAGTAATGAACTGTTCTATTTAAACATTATAATATTACAACACAATAATATGTGAATTAATTTAAGTACCATTTTTAAATGTATTGATATTTATAGTATTGAAAGCATAGAGTAAGCATAGAAATAACATAACTTCTTATTTCAATATTTGCTGTAATCAATTTTGGAGAACAGAGGTTATCTAGATAAAAAACTGGAAGTTTTAGTAAACTATACTTTGAACTGAAATTCTTAGTAAATGTATGCCGTTGATCACTATTGTAATGCAGGAATTAACAATAATGTTACAATCAAGCTTTCACTATAGATTTCAAGTCTTTTAAAAAAACCAAACTTAGATGTTTTTTGTAAGAAGCTTGTTAAAACTTTATGGGTATGTGTATATTTTCTTGACAACAAAACAAACTCAACTGTGGCATTAGAAATATCTTAGGCCGGATGTATATTACAATGGCCGAAAGTAGATGATTTATTATCAAAGTGTAGTCTTCTCAGACCTGTGTTTTCATACACAAGGTATGTATATAAACTCAACTACGGCACTAGAAGTACCCTAAATAAAATACAATGGCAATGGCTATATAATTATACAATTTCTGACATTTTCTTGATCGTGGCAGCATGGCAAACTCAACCATGGAATAAAAAATATAACTCTTTCAAATCAGAAGTTCTCACCTACACTCAGAACATAAAATAAGAGCCATTAGCAATTTGGCTTTTATGTGAAGCTGTTAACCATGGACACTAACGTAATATATAAGATAAGCTTACTTCTACCCTAAACTGCACAGAACCCCACCATGCATCATATCATTAATTACTATTGTGTTCGGCCTAAGGATTCGTCCACACTGCCCTAAAATAGTTCAATTGTTACTGAAATCGTCAGAACAATTAAATAAATTATCATGGTATGTAGGAGGAAAATTCAAATCTTGCAAAAAATGGTTCACTCTACAAATTGAGTCCCAAAACACTGTTCTTTAAACTTACTCTAAAATGAATAAGGAGATTGGAATAGCTTTAAGTACCTATCAATTATCTCAGGAGTGTTTAGAATTTCATAGAAAAAGAATACATGAATATAGTTTCCTGTGTTGTAACAGGAATTTGCTCGCCAAGCTGCGGGTAACTGCTAGATTCATATTAATTATTATATTTAAATTATAATAATTAAACCTCTTTCACATGTTCAAGCACTGTATTAAATACAACATAGAGTTGAGTTTTGTTTAAAATATGTGTTTACAAGTTTAGATACCGTAAGTAGTTCTATTGAGTAGGATTTACTTTCCTGTAAAGAATTCATAAAAAAATACTGAATGCTTGGCATCTTTAAACAAGGTAGCAATCCCACTAAATGTGCTAAACGGTTAGTATAAGAAATAATCAAATCCAGAAAAACATATTTATAAATTAATATTTACAAAAAAAATCAAACATTCGGATTGTTCACAGAATGAAAATGATTATAAATGCTGTTATTTACCATTATTTTTATTATAAATATAATTTCAATAAGCAATAAATAACAAAAAGTAGTAGTTAAAATTTTATGTTTCATACAAATAATTTTTCTTGTTGTTACATTGGTAAATATATATATTCTATTCAAATCCAGATATTAATGTTAAATAAAATCTTTTCATTTCATTTGGGATCTAGGTAAAAAGTGTCTTATTATCAAGTCTGTTCTTGTAGCTTCTTGTAACTAACATTTACAGATTTCAATCTCTTAAGTTTGAGTACTTCCAAATTTTGTCATTAAAATTATTATAAATGCTGTTATTTACCATCTATTTATTTTATTATAAATATAATTTCAATAAGCAATAAATAACAAAAAGTAGTAGTTAAATTTTATGTTTCATACAAATAATTTTTCTTGTTGTTACATTGGTAAATATATATTCTATTCAAATCCAGATATTAATGTTAAATAAAATCTTTTCATTTCATTTGGGATCTAGGTAAAAAGTGTCTTATTATCAAGTCTGTTCTTGTAGCTTCTTGTAACTAACATTTACAGATTTCAATCTCTTAAGTTTGAGTACTTCCAAATTTTGTCATTAAAATTATTATTGCTTAATTGACAAAATCTATTTATTTTCTATCGGAAGTTATATTTGTCATATTATCATTTGTAATGGAATAGTCAAATAATATACTATTTCTAATGAATGGACAATGGACAGTTTTATTCTTGGGCTTGAATTTTCAGTGTTTGAACAATGTTTTAATTACTTTTCTCAACCATGTCTCACTGGATTCTAGCCTGTACTCATGAGGGCCAAGGTTGTAATAAGGTGCTATGTCGATGAACAAAGTTTTTGAGAATAAAATGTTTTAGCTAATAGACTTAAAATGAAAAATGATTGAAATGTGTATTTTTATTGTGCATGTCCACTTTCACTTTAGTTTTGAAACTGTTTGATTGAATTATATTTATTTATGAATATTTCCATTCAGTGAATTCTCACTGTTTCAGTATGAATGGACAATGGACAGAATATGGTGATATTAAAGTCGTTTGAGAACCGGTTTCTTTCTGGTCCTTTCACTAAACAAGTGGAGAAGGACAAACCTGTAAACACAGTTGAACAAGGTTTCTAGCTACTGTAAGTATTTATGAGCTGTTGTCATATTGATAAAGCTAAATGTAAAATCTTACTTAAGTTTTTGGTTTCCACAAAACATTTTTTGTCATAGCTTTTCCTTTTTGATGTTAAGATGTAACATAATATGTTATGTATATTTAAAAAAAAAATTTGCAATATAATTGAGATAGTTATATTACATGTAGATATTGATAGTAAATGTTAACATAATCTTTTTTACTGAAATATATTTGCTAACAATAAGTGTTCTAAAGAAATATAGTAAGAATCCAAGGTCAAAATAACACAAACCACACATCCATTGTTCATCTGTATACTCTTTCTTATTATGTGTGAATATAGCATTTTGTTTGTTGATAGTTCTTTATTATTTTGGATGTTTATAAAGAATAGATAAAACTAATTAAACACCACATATATTTAATCTACTGATTTTAAAATATGATTGCTATTTTAAACTTGGAATGTTGTACTGCACTGCAATATAGTATTTCCAGTATTAGTCCTCTTCTAAGTCATGTCGAAATGTTTTAAATGATCAGCACGTGTATCAGTGGCTTAACTAAATCAATCAATCAATACACTCCAAAAATATAAAATAACATAAAAGTAGAATCTAACTTGTGCAATACTCTATCTAGCTATAGTATGATATGTTAACCCTTTGGCTATCAAGTGGCACAGAGCCATAAACTGGGAGTTATACCACTTATTATTAGTGTAACCTCTGGTAGTGAATGTGTTATATAACTTATGTTTAAGTACTAACCCAGTACTATAGTATACAATGTTAATGCTTTGTCTCTCAACCACAGAGGCCCCTGTACTGTATGTTGACTGCAGCAGACACCTTCTTGCTTTAATATTAATTTGTTCGAATGATAGCTCATAAAATGGACCTTCTATTTCATCATTTGAAGTTGTAACTTACTTTCTCATTTCCAGTTAACAGAGAAAAAAACTTTAAAACAAACTTAAAAATTTAATAATAAATATACACCAACACTTTACTTTATGCTGATTAAAACACAGAAGAAAATGTGTGTTTTTTTATTTACAATATATGAATTATAACGTAACTGAGCGGCATTGGAGACAATTTTAGTATTATTTTATTCAATGTAACTTGATATGGATCATTGAATATAAGTAGTTTTATTTCATTAGTTCCTAATAGTAATGCTTAATTATACTTATAGATTTATATTTTCACTTAAGTAATTATTAATGATGCATCTTGGATAGTTATGATTTGAATAGGAATCATTAGAAAGTTAATGACAGATTTAAATCAAGTCTTGGATGTAGACACAGATAAATAATTAATGTATCATAATCATGTTGTTTTAATTCAATCATTGCACTTTTTATTGATACTAACACAACTTTTAATGGTATTTTATTTATTTACTAGGAGTTCAAGAAGTAAAATTTACCACCACTACTATTTTGTCTCTTTTATTACTTTATTTTCAAAATATAAATTGTCACAGGTATAATACTTTAGTTATTATAATTTAGTTTTGTTTACTAACAGTTTTTAATTAAATGCCATTGAATTATTGAATTTGAATGCACTATGTTGTTGTATAGTGAGCCATATTATCTGATTGGTACTTAATGAAGTAAGAATTATGTTACCGTTATCATACTTTTTTAAGACAAAATCAAACGTGTTTTGTTAACCATGCCATAAATCTGTTAACACAGACTAATTAACACCTTAAACAAACTGTAGTTGTGTCTTTAAAACTGTATAATAAGTTATACACTTGCCCCCCATTGCAAAGTATTTAAAAGAAAGTTACATTGTCAACTTTTGAATAATCTATTTTACTCTATGGATGAATTTTTTATGAATCCAGCTTTTGTGTTTTAATACTTTAAACTTATTTTGTGGTGTACTTGGTTGATTGTTGCTTTAGAATTTGTATTCTTTCATTAAAATATTAGAGTTGTGTTTTAATTAATTTGTAATGTAATCTAAAATTGTTCTTTAAATTTAGTAAGCTATTAATTTAGGAACAGGCCCCTTGTCCCCATCTGCACCAGATGTAAGGAGAAGCCAGTTTACTACAGCAGATAATGTGTTGACTGGTATATTTTCAGTAAATGGAGACAATGCTAGTGGCATTACCATTGCTCGTTCTGGCATCCTCAGTGTATGCAGCTTATATTGATCTGACATACCCCATCAATGCCGACACCTTGTACTGGTTCAAGGACAAGTTTGTGTTGACGCCCCTGGTGCGCCAGACTGATCCCCATTGGGTGGCCACCAACAAACTGACTACACCCGAACACGGAGGCACCCACATAGACGCCCCCTACCACTTCAACCCCGATGGCTGGAAATTGGGACAGGTCCCTCTCAGTAGGCTGTTTATGGTGGAAGGTGAGTGTTAATTTTCTATTGGTCATTATCAAACAACATTCAAACTTCAAAACCCTTTGTATGAAATAGAACAATTAATGTAAAACATATGCCCTAAGGAATGCTAATGATGATGATCTTTATGAAACGAAACCTAGGAAAACGAAATAGGAGGGTCTTTAAACAATAAAAGAACAAAGGCCTATGTGTAGTATGTAATCAGATCTGATATGTGTAGTATGTAATCAGATCTGATATGTGTAGTATGTAATCAGATCTGATATGTGTAGTATGTAATCAGATCTGATATGTGTAGTATGTAATCAGATCTGATATGTGTAGTATGTAATCAGATCTGATATGTGTAGTATGTAATCAGATCTGATATGTGTAGTATGTAATCAGATCTGATATGTGTAGTATGTAATCAGATCTGATATGTGTAGTGTGTAATCAGATCTGATATGTGTAGTATGTAATCAGATCTGATATGTGTAGTGTGTAATCAGATCTGATATGTGTAGTATGTAATCAGATCTGATATGTGTAGTATGTAATCAGATCTGATATGTGTAGTATGTAATCAGATCTGATATGTGTAGTATGTAATCAGATCTGATATGTGTAGTATGTAATCAGATCTGATATGTGTAGTATGTAATCAGATCTGATATGTGTAGTATGTAATCAGATCTGATATGTGTAGTATGTAATCAGATCTGATATGTGTAGTATGTAATCAGATCTGATATGTGTAGTATGTAATCAGATCTGATATGTGTAGTATGTAATCAGATCTGATATGTGTAGTATGTAATCAGATCTGATATGTGTAGTATGTAATCAGATCTGATATGTGTAGTATGTAATCAGATCTGATATGTGTAGTATGTAATCAGATCTGATATGTGTAGTATGTAATCAGATCTGATATGTGTAGTATGTAATCAGATCTGATATGTGTAGTATGTAATCAGATCTGATATGTGTAGTATGTAATCAGATCTGATATGTGTAGTATGTAATCAGATCTGATATGTGTAGTATGTAATCAGATCTGATATGTGTAGTATGTAATCAGATCTGATATGTGTAGTATGTAATCAGATCTGATATGTGTAGTATGTAATCAGATCTGATATGTGTAGTATGTAATCAGATCTGATATGTGTAGTATGTAATCAGATCTGATATGTGTAGTATGTAATCAGATCTGATATGTGTAGTATGTAATCAGATCTGATATGTGTAGTATGTAATCAGATCTGATATGTGTAGTATGTAATCAGATCTGATATGTGTAGTATGTAATCAGATCTGATATGTGTAGTATGAAGCTGGATCAGAGTGATCCAGCTTCTTGTAAGCTGGATTTGAGACTAGACCAACTAAACACAACACAAAAATGTGTAATGTACATTGGAACCGGTTTCATGTTTTATAAGATCACAGAGTAAAAGATAAAAAATATAGAAAGGAAAGTTCATGGTAAAAGTCAATCCCAAAATTTGATTACTACATGCTCTCATGTTGTGGTATCCTCCTAGCTCACTGGAAACTTGAGATCCCCGTCTGGTCACCTAATTTCAGTCATTTACCACATGACACTATCTTAAACTTATCTTCATTTTAGTTGTATTATTGAAAACCTATTAATTCTGCTGTCTTTCATTCATAGGCACTTCACTACAACTGGTTTGTGAATTTTGAATACAGTTTCATTCATTGCCATATCAAGAATGCCAGTAAGATAAGAGGACTGTGATAAACGATTTATGTAACATAAACATGTGGTTTGCAACAAGTTAAATAAAAACTGGGAAAATTATGTCAATGTGATCAAATAATGCTAACAGCAGTAATAATGAAAACTGTAAATATGAAAAAATAATAATAATTCATATATCTCAGCTGTTCTTCAAAGTTAGGAATGAAACATCTTCAGCCAAGCCAAAATAAGGTACTTTTACTAGTGCTTTATAACATCCAACTGTTGCACATTGCTGAAGAAGAAGAAATTAATTATAACTCAGGCACCATAAGTTAAAATATGGTGGTTACAACACATTAAAGAGCATTTTTTTATAATTAATTGGTAGATGATTTCAAGTTGTAGAAAATATGGTAATAAAGTTTACTTAAAATACTGTACATGTTATAAAATAATCGTTTTGTTATTTGCTTAAGATACAACAAGAATTCTGTTTTGTGATTCAACATTGGTTTACATATGCTAGATTTTTCAATAAAAACCATTTTCCTGTCATACTATAGGCCTGAGTGGTTGTCACACAATGAACAGCCATGTCTATTTGCTTCTATATCTTGACAGCCAATGATTTACCAGTATTTGTTAAAATGTTGGGTTGTGCGGACTGTTACGTTTAGACCGTTATTTAGTTGCATTATATATAAACATCCCCATCTGTTATTTAGTTATATATATATAGTTAACTATATTTTCGCTACTCGTTAATGGATAGTATTATTTTTCTTTGATGTTCTAGGAAGTAAATTCTTGGTGGAATATTAACCTAATTGGCATGCATGACAATTGTTTCTCTTGTAGCTAAAGATATTGCTGCCAAGCAACTCCTTGCATGCTTTGTCAGTAAGAACAACTTTCATTTCTATATTATAAATTAGCCCTCTCATGGAGACACCTATTTTAATTTTAATTTAATTTAATTTAATATAAAGTAAATTTGTAAATTAATAGTAAAAGTAACTTACCTATGATGATGTTGTATTTGCGACATTAATACAGATTTAACTTGTGATGGTGTCCTTCTGATGAAACCACATTTTCTTGACTATAAGTTGTTTTGATAAATAGCTAATACCCTCCATTAGTTTTAAGCGAGTTCTTGTTTAACTTCGAGTACTTCCAGTATTCATGTTCTAAACTTCAAGTCTTCTAATCTCCCTTTTTGTGACTGCAACTGCAATGTTGAACCAAGATTCTGACACTGTGGTGTGTTAGTCGACATCAATGTGAAGGAAAGTCATTTTAAAGTTTTATTAAGAAATTAAGGTCGTAGACAACATTACAAAAAACATTGGAACCTCCTGGCCCACCCCCCCAAGATATAATTTAAGTTCATTATTACTCCATTTTGGCAGCAACGTGTCAAGAAATTATTTTATTTTAACATCCAAAAGTAGTGATTGTAGGTTTTATTTGGCACAATTAAACTTATAAGTAAACTTTTGGCATATATATATCACTATGATCTCAGAGATCTCCAACCACATGTGTTTCGTCTATTCGGTACACATTTATGAACATTTTTGTTATGCTTGCTTTTTCGGACCATCAATAACATTAACATTCCTCAATCGGCAATAACTCGAGATGAAACTTTTTACCACACTAATATTTTGCGTTTGAGAACAGTAAAATATGACAAAAATGAGATTTATAGAGTAAAATTGTTGATCAAATGTACTAACTAGATTTTTACTCCAAATTTAGGGACAATCATCATTAAATGTGCAGTTGCTATGTCTGTATAGTGTATAATAGGTTAAAGCTAAAGCTTTGGCCCAGTTATTTTGGTATAGAGTTATTTTTAACCCTACATGTGTTTGTATAGATAATGTTTCTAAACTATTTAATTCACTCCAATCTAATTACTGTATCACGCCTTAGGTATAACCTTGCAGCATATCCAAATATTTTTGGCAATCACTAAAAAGTATAATCTACTTGAAAACAATTTATTGTTTTCTTCAGTGAAATAATCCACAACATGTCAGAAATGTCTTATGAATTTTTCATGGGTTTCACAAAATAATTATTGGTGAGTCATTGCTAAGTAATTTTACAATAAGGCTGGTCTATCAGGAATGTGCTGGCTCATAGTAGTGGTTATAACATATCTTGACAGCCACCTTAGTGAATTAGTTCACATTTTTCATTGGATATGTTTTGGTCAAAGTAAGTAAAATCTACGTCCAAATTTGGATTTCAGGGGTGTTGATAAACAAGACAGAAGCGGTCCAGAAGGATCCTGAGTACCAGCTGACAGTGCAGGATATTGAGGAGTGGGAGAAAGAGAACGGTCCATTGCCCAGTGGTTGTGTGGTGCTGGTGCTGTTTGGCTGGGGTCACAAATATCCAGATCGCAAGACCTATCTGGGACTCCAGGGCGATGGAGACTGGGACAGGCACTTCCCCTCGATCACTGGAGGTAAATTATTCTTCTCTATAGTATGCTCTCTGTAGAAATCCTTAATTGAGTTATTTTTGTTTATGTAAGTCAAGGTGAGGTATACAGTGAAGCCTACCATTTATAAAATTTTCTAGTGTCCAACCCTGAAATGTATAACTATAACAGAGTACAGTATTAACTCTTCTAAAGAAAGCTGTAGAGAGTGTTTAAGGTTAATTTTATTGGTGTTCTACACCTCTCTTCCATATTAATTCTTCCATTTTTGTAACAAATAAAAAGATCTCTTCTCAATCTATAATGTTACTTAGACAAACAGCATGAAAACAACTTTGACAGAGACTGCTCACCCTAAATCTGTCAGAAAAAAATTGATTATTCGGATTAAAATTTATATCAATATTAAATTTAATACACCACAAATACGTGTCACCTAATTTAAAAGGGATTTAAGGAAGGAAAACATACAGTTTTGAAGCTTTCTTTATGGTCTCCAAAAGAGTCTGAAAGTGCTATGTCTTAGCAGGTGTTTTTAATATATTTTTGTAACAATTTACCTTTTTTTGTATATTTCTTCTTAGATTGTAAAAGATGATTCTATATTAAAATTATTTATTGCTGATAAAACTTAAATTTTAAATCTTAAACACTTCTTTTTCAGAACTGGTAATTATTCTCTTCTCAAGGTATAACAAATGTAAGACTTAAGATTGAGTATGCATGGACAACGATTCAACAAAATATTTGGATATTTGGATTCAACAAATAGCTGCAGATAAAATGCAGTTTGAAAAAAAATTCAATGTACCTGAGTCAACTATAAGACATTGGCAGCACAAAGAAATTACACTGGTGTCTTTCGCCCCTCTCCCCTCTATAAAAAATCCCTTTCAAATATAAATTTTTCTGTTGGTGTTAGCCCAAGAATGAACGTGGTGACATTTCAGTATACTCTGGGGTATCCTGACATTTCTCCTGTCAAGAGCCTAAATGAACACAGTCTAATGCTTTGGATTGAAATGTTAAAAGTTAAATCCAAAAACAGAGAAAGTAAAGAAATCCATATTAATAAATAAATAAAAATAAATAAATATATGTTTATTGCCATCTTACAAAAATGCATCAACAAAGTCAAATATACACCTAAGTGGTATAGTCTGGAGGCAATATTATTAATCTAACATTTAAACATATTTAACAAAAGTTGCCAAGAATTTCTCTCTTCCACCTATCTTCATACCTACATAATAAAAAATACGATTTCATAAATGATACAACGGAATAAACTTAGGTACTAAACAACATCCTGATCAATCCCTATTACAAGCTATTTAAAATGGACTGTAAAATTGTAAATAAAACTATAACCTATAATATTAGCACCTATCTAGGAAGTTAAAAACATTAAAATATTATACAATTAAAACATTAAAATATTATACAATTAAAAACATTACAATGTTATACAAAACACTGTTTTTTTACAAAACATGAAACTAAGTATAGTAAATAAGAAGAAAGAAATAAGAATAAACAGGAAGAAATGGAAAACTAGAAATTTACTTCATGAATACTAAAAAAACTCAGTCAGATCATAAAAAGGATTCCTCAGTAACCAAGTATACAATTTAGCTTTGAAAATGTTTGTTGGATACTTATCAACTACATTTCTTAATTTGTTATAAATCTTTTGAGAAGTTAAAATGTGACTCTGCTGTGTATAATTCATCATTCATAAAGTTGTAAAACTTA